>NC_060901.1:21974904-22132404 GCF_014805685.1 Silurus meridionalis
TGAATCGCACTCATCATAGAGAGAGAGATAAAGAGAAGGGACAAAACTCCTCGATCATCTGATGAGCGCCGATCAGTCACTAGTCCAGCTGAAACAGAGCTGTCCAGTGTGGATAGGAGAGGAGAGAACCCTAACATCTCCCGAGCGTTCTCCCGTTGACCCAAAGCTCACGTGGATCCACGGTTCCCAAACGGCACTGCTCAGAATGACCAGGTTAAAGATTTCAGCTGGCAGGAAAGCAGCAGGTCCTTTGACAGAACTTCAGAAATGTCTGGAAAATTATTTTATTTATTTTTTTTTTTTAAAGTAGGTGACCAGGAATGAGCACTGCTTTAAGCTTTCTAACAGGCTGCGAAAAAATGCCAGCAGCAAGGACCTATGGATTCTGAACCCAGCGCAGCAGATAATCCCTTGTACACAAACCCAAAGGTGACTAACAGAAACTCAGACGTTCTTGGGGACGTCTAGACGGGGGTTGGGGGGGTGAGGTACACGTGGTAGGGTCACTCGGTGAGGAGCTGCTGTAAGAGGCTCTTCTGCTGTGACTGGGAAGTGCTGGTGCTGCTCTGGGGCTTCTGGTGCCCCACTTGCCCTGGCTGGTTCAGGTAGGAGTCGCTTCCCACAAGGTTTACCGTGCACTGGACGTCGGCAAACACTTGAACCTGCTGTACCTGGTTTTGAAAATAGAAAGAGAGAGAAAAAAAGGTGAAACATCTGGACCAGTTTCGTTTTCCTTCATACAAATACAGTTTCTGTTTTTTTCTGTTTTTTATGACAGAGTACCTGATCATTGCACATAGAGCTGAGGTTGCCAAGGCTGTTGTTGCCAATGCCAACTGGTGGTCCAATCGGAGGTAGTGAACCCGCAGCTCCCGAGCCCCCAGCCATGGAGACTGTGATGCTCATGTTGTTGTAGACACCCTGCTGGCCGAAACTCTGCGAGCTAGCTTGGCCAGTTTGATTATACAGACTACCGAGAAAAAAACAAAACAAAACATGCTATACTTTTATTATTTAGAAAGTGACCGATAATTTGTGACCAGTATTTTATATGTAGATTGACTACTCCTCGCTAAACTCTTTCTCGAGCATGTTCTTTCAGCGCCACTGCTGCTACGTGAATATGACGTATAACACTACGGAGACTGAGGCGTGTTTTGAGTCACATAAAAATGAGATTAACATGGCAGAGGTAGAGCTGCACCTTCCAAAAAACAGAGCCAGTAAAGAACATCTGGTTTTAATTGATCTTTTTTTCTTTTGCACTCCATGCTTTAGAAGTTAAAAGGCACTTAAGTACACACACACACACACACACACACACACACACACACACACACACACACACACACACACACACACACACACACACATATATATATCTATCTCCTTATTCTATAAAACTTGGCAAGAACTAGCCACAGGAATGCTTCAGCCCTGCAGATCACCTCTTGGTGGTCTAGTTTGTCCTATTTTCTCCCACCTTCTAAAACCATGCTGCTATAAGAACTAACCATGCAAAGGTTTGCGTGCATGATCTCCAAAACACACCAATAGGTAATGATGAATGAATGAGGTCGGTATGTGTAAATGTACGCTCTGTATTTCTAGTTGTCTTACCTGTTAGTCACACCACCTTGCCAGTTCTTCATTTCGGGGGACTGATAACCAAGTGGGGGCTGCGTCTGCTGAAGCAGAGGACTTGGGGAGGTGGGGTTCTGTGGTGACAGTAAGGGGCTGGTGGGACCGAGTTCAGGTGGGAATGATGGATCTCCTTGCTGGACCATACCTTTAAAAATAGTTTTAATAGTATAAGACTTTAGAAGATACCTGTGTGTAAAATCACGACAACTAATGCAGGACTTGGATGATTCGAAACGTTTGATTGACTGAACCCTACCTGCACTCCCGAACTGCTGGAAGAGCCCCTGCTGAACAGAAGGATTCACTGGCCCACCGAACTGCCCCTGCATGCTTCCGATCATTCCTTGGTTTGCTATGGGCATCCTGGCAGATAGCTTGGGGTCCAGTGGTGCCCCCATGGGCTTAAAGTGGCTGGGAGAGGTAGGGGTGCTTCCAGGGACAGTGTTATATCCTGGAGGATAGCCAAACTGCTGCTGCTGCGCCTGTGGCTGCGGAGGGCCTTTAGGGACACGCTGGGCTCCTAGGGGCCCTGGGTTAATTCCCTGCCTCATCATCATGACCTTCTGCTGCAGCATTTGCCTCTGGCGATGATGGAGGCTATAGAGCTCCCTCTGCCTCTGGGCAAGCATCTGAGCATTGAGTGGAGGCTGAGGGAGAGGTGTAAATAATATTAATATGAATTATTTTTGCTGGCAAAACCACACAATAAAAATGATCACAGATTAAAGCATTGCATTTGACGTACTACACACGAACCTGTGTAGGCATCTGAGGCTGCTGCATGCCTTGCCTTACCCCCATTGTGACAGGTACCGGCTGTTGGAACTGGCTTATGGCTGTCAATCTGTTCTGAAGCTAAAAAAGTGTAAAATGAACAGATCTATCAGATCAGCTATTCATCCAACAAAAGCCAAGCATGGATCCACAGCATGCTGGCATGTACACAAACAAAGGGGCCTTTTGTGAATTTGTAACAGAGCAGCTAGGTTAGGTACCTGCTGCGGGCCTTGTACACGCTGCTGAAGCTGAAGCCTCAACTGGTTCGGCGGCAGGCGCATCTGAAGAGGCATCCCCGGGGCCCGAGTCATTCCGGGCCGCATCGGGTTCATGCCCATGTTACCCGGGAAGGGTAAACGTGGTGCCCTAAAGCTCATACCTTGCGCCGTGCTCATCTCAGCCGGAAACTGCGAAGGAGAGGTGGGGAACTGGGGTGGGTAGCTAGGAACAGGGGTGGTGGGCTGAGCCTGGTTGAAACGCTGCGTGATTTGATCCAGACAGCCACTCTAGAGAAGACAGACAGACAGACAGTCAGTCAGTGATTCTGGGTGATGATCTCACAAGTCAGCATGTTCAGCAAATGCTCACCTGGACAATTTTGTCGATGCCAAGTGCTCGATCCAGCTCAGCCAGCTCACTTTCATCTGTTCCACTCAGGAAAGACAAGAGCTGCTCGAGCAGGGCCTTCTCATCGTTATGAGCTTCCGGAGTGGTGGGAGGAACGAGCATCTCATCCAGGGGACACGGAACACATTGCCTGAAATGATAAAATGATAAGACTTCTCTCCTCTATAGGATTCACACAGTAATCACGTCATTTTTCTTACTTATTATTACAGGTTTTTTTATGAGCACTTTAAATGAAGCGTTCAGGACTATATGCAAATATACACACAAGTTTTTTTTAAATACTTTATCAGGTACAGAATCCTTAATCAGGTCCTAATTGTATCACCCACACACTCACTCTTGAGGTGAAGACAGAGGGGCATGTGCATGACTCCCCAAAGTTCCATCAAATGCCATGGATTCAGCCATTGACATGGACTGGAACTGCTGTGATTCAAGGACATCCAATTTACCCAGGCCTACATCAATAACACACACACACACACACAAAACCAACTTTAGTCATTAAACATTCTCACCACACAGTAAGTAAGCAACAAAACAAATCCTTACCTTGGTTGGTGTTGAACATGGTGATGCTGGAGGGGTCACTGAAAGGGCTGCTGCTCTCCTTGGGAAGCTGAAAGGGGTCAGCCTGCCCTAGGACCTGCCCCAGACCCTGGGTGGGTGTGGAGGGGCCGCAGAAGTCAAATAGAGCCTGACTTTGAAGACTTGAGGCGTCTGGGAACACTGTATACAGAAAAAAGTGTTTAAATTAGGGATGGTAACATTCACCGATTGGCATTGGCATAAAAGTTAATAAAGTGATGAATCGATTAAAAAAAAAAAGTGTGCATCGAATACAAGTTTGCATTTATCTTTTTAAAATATTTTTTATATATTTGCACCGACTTATTTGTGTGTTCTCTCAGCACCGCTGCCGCTATGTGAATGTGACACATCACAACAATATGGAGACCGTGACCTTGAGACCGTGTCCTGAAAGTCCCATAAAATAGAGATTTACATGGCAGAGGTAGAGCTGCATCTTCCTGGATACAGGAAAATACAGGAGTACAGGAAAAGAACGTCTGGTTTATGTTCTTGTTTGTGTGTTGCCATTCCTCACCACGTTCAGGAGTTCCAGGTAGTTCGTGTTTCACGCTCACTCCAATAGGAACGCCATCGCCACTTTGCTGGAGTTGCCCTGACTCATCCACTGACTTTTCCCCCGCAGGCCTATGGGTGGGCATTACTTGGTTCAACGTATGTATATCTGTACCAGAAAACTGCCACACACACACACACACACACACACACACACACACAAAGTTAAGGGAATGGGGAGGTACAGGTTAGATGGCAGCAATGCCTACATGTTAAAAATGCCACCACTTGCTCTGTGTTAAGAGAATGTGGTATAAGTAAGTGTGGCTGTTCATACCGGACTGGGCTTATCACTGGATTTGGATGAGCACGTGACTGCCGGAGCTGGAGGTGTCGTAGCGCCACATTGCCCACTCTCGTCACCTTGTTTCTTCTCAGCTTTGACTCGCACAGTGTCCAGGCTTAGCACTGCAGGTGGAGGCAGGTCCACCAGGTCCTTCTCGTCTGTATCGAGCAGGAAGCGCAGAAGCTGGTGGTCCTGCTGCTGCTTGGCGTTTGCTATGCCAGGGGGCAGCACCAGTCCGGATCTCGGGCTGCTTGCTTGCAGCTCCTTCTTGATCTCGGGCTCGTTGGTTCCGTCGGCAGGGCTGCTGTCTTGAAGCAAGCGGTGCAGGATCTTATGGCGCTCTGTCAGTGTGCTATGGGACGCTGGGCATTGACCAGTGGGAGCAGAGCGATTCTGAGAAACGGGTGAGGCCTCGTGGTCTGTCGTGCCGTCCAAGAGCTGGCTGAGTTTAAGGTTAGCGCTTCTGGGTTCGTCGTTGTGGCCCGACTCGGGCGGCTTTGCTGGAGGCGGACGTACGGGTGAGCTGCTGGGCGTCGAAGTCTGTCTGGCCAGTGGGGAAGGGAGAGAGAAAGGAATCCCATCGCCACCCGAATGCTGGCGTGTTAGTGTGCCAACAGGAGAGTGAATACCAGGTGTTGGGGGTGAGAAAGGGTGGCCTGAGACTCGGGGGCTGCTTGCCAGGCCTGGGCTGGCTCGGAGAGGCCGGGGAGACATGAACGAGGTAGGGGTGGCTGTGAGCGGGCTGCCCAATGGCGACAGGCTACTGCCCTGCTGAGGAGGTGCAACGCGGCTGGGCATGGTGGTGCCAGGAGCAGATGTGCCCCCGTTGGCATTGTTGTGTTGCAGACCAACTTCGCCAGAGGGCTGCATGGCAGGAGAGCAAGCCGGGACAGCCGCCATGGACAAGAGGCTATGGGTAGTGTTTTCCTGAGAGCTAGCAGTGTTGTTTTCCCTGAAAAAGCATCATGCATTCTTGTTATCGAGCTTTAATAAAGCTCGCATTATGATATTTTTAGCATTAATACTGTTTGTGTGTGTGTGTGTGTGTGTGTGTGTGTGTGTGTGTGTGTCTTTGTTTGTGTGGAGCAGCACAGTACCTGTCGATAGAGTGGATGCCCATGATGAAGGGCTGTACGTCGGGGTTGGCAGGGCAGCAGAACTTGCAGCGAGTCTGTGCGCTGAGTGATGTCCCATCACTAAGCGTAAAACGGTACAGAGGGCTGACGGCCATACCATGGGTCATCACTGTCCGAAAAAAAGTAATTCATAATATAATCAAAATTCTAAGTTATGAACAATTTAAATTAGGAGGTATTTCTGAGCCATATGTTTCTGTTTAGCAAGACCTGGATCCAAAAATCAACAGGCTTGTTAGTATAGAGGAGTATAGATAGTTTGAGGTTCGTACCCTCTTGTAGCAGCTTCTTTGCATGGGAGGGTTCTTTGCCCTGTGGCTGGAAGAATGCATAGATGCACTTCCTGACCAGGTCCTCCCAGCCTGGCCGTCCTGTGGCTCTCAGAGCACTCGTCTCAATGGAGATGATCTTCCCTGAAGGAGTCATACAGACAGTGAGGGGTTACAGGATGATGAATAAGGAGGTGGAGTTTTAACAAGGGGTACAAAAGAGGACTAGGGGACTGAGTACCATTGAATGTTCCAGGATGAGGATCCAGGAGGTGAAAGTTCAGAGAGGGTTAAAGAATAATGACAGAAAAAACTCTGGAGAAAGTGAAGTGTACCTGTGGGGTCCTGCTTCGTGACGAAGGACTCCATACTGACGGGAATCGGTGGAACACGGGGGGCACGGCATGCAATACATATCAGGCAGCTCTGCAAGTCTGCAAGTGAGCGAGCAAGTGAACATAAGCATAAGTGCGCATGCACACAAACACAGTGTGTCTCTATAAAGAGAAATGATGAGAGTATACGAACTATGGGAATGTTCTTTTGTCCCTCATCCTGAACTGTTTTGTGTAAGTGAATGAGTGAGTGAAAGTGTGTGAATAAGTGTGTATGTGTGTTGTACCTTCTCCGTCTTCCTGCACTGCTCTGGGTTGAGACACAGTGAAACACTGCATGTGTTCATACTGCTGCCGAGCCTCCTGGTTTTCTGCATCCGCCTCGTCTGGAGGACGCTTCAGCAGCCTGCAGTTAAAGGTGTGGCTGTTCCTCTGACCCTGCTCCTGCGGCCATGGCACCCCATTGACTACACACACACACAAACACAGTATGAGGATACTGTATCACAGCGACACTATATACACACACATACACCCTACGCTCTTTCTCTCTCACCGAGACTCTTGGGGAGAAGGTTGCGCACAAACTCGTTGTGGTCACCCACGTGCAGGATGCTGTACACGCTAGAGGTCATCAGCTCTTCCTGGGTGTAGCCGAGGTAGTTAGTCACGTTCTCCGACACGAAAACGATCCGACCCTCACGGTTCACCACGAAGAAGAAGCCGTTCAGGGCCTGGAGGTTAGGAAAAGAGAGAATCGCTAAAAAGAGTACGCTGTTCATCCATGGGAGACTTACAGGATCTTCCACAAGGTGTTCTGGCAGCATGCGGTGGACTTTTTTTTTCCCCTTCATATTTATCAAAAAAGAAGAAAAAAGTATGTCACATACCTCTAGGAGAAGAGGACCGAGAGCCTCCTTCTCCACCATGCCCTGACTGCTGGAGGACACGTCGCTCTTCTGCACCTCGTTATCCGGTGACATCAGAGCTACCTTTTCTGTGGACCCAACAGCACATTCCAGTGTAAGTACATAAACCTTCTAAGCAAAGTTTCAGAGCGACTTATGATTATTGCACTTATACAACCGTGCACTTGAGGGTTATTTGCCTTGTTCAAGGGATTTGAGGTGCTGGGATTTGAACTTATGACCTTTTGATCAACGTATTAACCACTGTGTTACTAGATCCCAAAAAGAAATTATACTACAAAAATACACTGGAGTGAGAGGTTAAATGTGTTTAAGAGATTGAATAGATTTTAGAGAGACATTGTGTGTATTACATGTGTCTGTGCTGTGTCTCTACTAATAATAAAGCTTCTGGAGTTGACTCCTGGTGCCCTTTCTCGTCATATTTCTCATTTAAATGTTTTCTTCTCTGGTTCCTCAAATTCATCTTGTGCCTCGACTCCTTTATCAAACCCACAGTATTCACGATACAAGTTAAACCCCATGCATAAATCCTCCGTGTAGCTCAGAAAGGTCATTAAGAAACGTGTACAATAGCGTCTCAATCTGGACGAAACTGGAATCGAATGCAACCATGTTGTTTATAATTCGACGCCAAATGCAACAAGCATCTTTAATTGCTCGAAAAAAAACCAAAAACGCCATCAGTTGCAAAAACCTTATGACACGTCTGCGATTATTCTGTAGCCAAAACCTTACTGCCGTTTGTCCTCCGGATCAAAGCCATCAGACCCAAGAACAGAGGCTGAGAATCTGTTTGCTTTGGGGGTTCTTCTGAGCAATGGCTTCTTGACTTTTGTCTACGTCTGCATTACTGTGTATTGCATTTTACCTACAACCGACTCGCTCACTGTGATGGTAACAGGAGGAGAAACGGGACACGACTGACAATAAAAGTGCGAAGAAAGCACACCCAGGGGTTTACCCATGACGAGCTGCCATGCACGATTACACTTTTAATGCTGTGAGATGCCCTGCTGAGAAAAAATAAATGATAGAGGCCCTAAAGAAAGAAAGCCAGGCCTCAGAGAACAATAATATACTATAAAGCCAAAAGTATTGGAACACGATTTTTATTTATTTATTTTTTCTTACTTTTCAGTCATATGCACTTGTATCCTTTTGTCGGTTTGGGACAGACCCTTTAAATAAAGCATTTAAAACATACACTATACAGGCTCATACTCGTCATCCTACTCATAACTAAACACCACCTCATCTTCATCTTCCTCATAACTAAACACCACCTAATCCTCATCACCTTCCTCATAACTAAACACCACCTCATCCTCATAATCACCCCCTTATCATTAATCTTATCCTTAACTTCCTCCCCATCTTGTTTATCACAAAACACCACATTCATCTTCCTCGTCACAAAACCCACCTTCATCTTTCTCGTTTCAAAGCACCGCCACATCCTCAGATTTATCCTAGTCATCTTCACCCTGATCACAAAACACCATCTTCACCCTCATCATCACAAACCACCACCACATCATCACCTTAACTCGCACCACACATCTTCATCCTCATCCCAAACCACCATTTTATCCTCCTCAATAAACCTTATCCTCTCCTTGATCATAGTCATCTTCATCACTTACCGCTGCATTCATCCTCGCCTTCCTCCACTGCACGTTCTTCCTGTGCTTTATGCTTCGCTTAAGTTCAGTGGAACAGCGCAGGGTTCGTCTTTATACAAAACACAATAACAGACTACAAGATGAACGGAGCGTTGGGTAAAAGGTAAACTGTTGCTGGAGAAAATACAAATCATGTGACCAAATGGTGCAATTCTATTGGCTAATCCTGGCTCCAAACCTAGTGATAAGGAAGAAGTGTTCCTGGACTCTGGACAGGAGAGGGTTAAACCATGGTCAAACATGTTTATATGACTGTAAATGATTTAAATGATATGCTACGGGAGGGGGGAGATATCAGGGGTAAATCTGAGCATGCTCTGTGAAGTTTTCTGGTCTGCTTGTGGTGTTTGAGGAAAAGCTCCAGAGGTCAGCACATGCTCTTGTGTAACAATGCTGACTCCATGAGAGATGTAAATCCAGAGAGAGGCCCCTCTCGTCTCTCTTACACAAGGTCAGGGGGCAGTGGAGCGCTGCCATTGGTCACTCTCTCACACGCCCCCTGGGGCCCCTCCTCCTACCACCGTGGTGTGAGGGCTTAAAGCAAAGAGGTGGTGGGAAAAAAACACACACACACACACACACACACACACGATGTCCAGACTCATGAAGGGCACATCAGAGAGAATTGATGATCTATCAGTCATTTAAGTGCAATGAGAAAAATTCCACCTGCTCTTTACTTGTTCCTCTCCATCGCCCTTCCACTTTTTCTCCTACTTCACTCCAAATCCAATTATGCTCTACCTCCTTACTTTTTCCTCCTCGCTCTTCCTCCTGTTTCCTTCTTCCTTTTTATTCCCTATTCGTTCCTACTCGCTATTTTCTCCCTCCTCGCTCATTCTCATCTGTTCCCCTCCACTCGTTCCTCCTCTTCCTTGACGTTCCTCACTCTCTCCTCTTTCCGTCTTCTCTTCTTGTCTTCACTTGTCTTGCACCTTTCTCCTCCTCACTCCAGTTCCTTCTTGCATTTCTTTTAATCACTTTTTCCTCCTCACTTATTGTTTCTCCTCACGTTTCCTCCTCACTATTACGCTTCCTTGGGCACTATCACTCTTCTCCTTGCCCTTTCTCCTCTCCACTTGTTCTCCTCCTTACTTGTTCCTCTCATTCATTCCTCTCCTTCCTGTTTATTTAGTCGGATTAACCCCAAGGGGGTGGGGGGAAATTACTTATATATATATATATATATATATATATATATATATATATATATATGCAGAAATACAGAGCGTATTGTGCGTGTGTGTATGTGTGTGTGTGTTACACAACTTATGGAATGCTAATATAAACAAAAGTTTGTGGGCGCCTGACCGTAAGATTGCTATGTGCTTCTTACAATGAGCTCTACCCTTCTGGGAAGATGTTCCACTAGATTTTGTGGAGATTTGTGAGATTTCATTTAGCGACAAGGGTGTTAGTAAATGATAGGGTTCAATACATCTATAGCAGGCCACTCAAGATCTTCCTCTCCAACTCATATAAAGCGTATATACATGGAGCTGGCTTTATGCATGGAGGCATTGTGATGCTGGAACAGTTCAGGAACATCTGTATGGGAAAAGGTGGGTGTCCCAATACTTTTGGCTACACTGACATAGCGGTCAGTGTTTTAAAATAAAACTAAATAGCGGTGTAATGTTTTTACCCTGCTCGCGCCGCTTGATCTTCTGGATCTGGTCCACCATGCTCCTGAGGATGTGGCATTTGTCTGGCTTCACGCTGAGGCTGGCGAGGTCTCCTATGTTGGCTGACAGGAGCTCGGCCAGCTCGTCGATGTAGCGGCTCTCCAGCTCCCTGCGCCACTTCTCTCCGCTGCAGTGCAAAAACACACACACTGTCAAAATGCAATAAATAAATCAATAAATAAAAATAATACTAATAAATATTATAGTAATAATAATCACAATTTTCCATACTTTAAATCTGACACCATAACATATATTTAAAAACAACAGTTTTTCAACACATCATCACCTTCAGCAGAATCCAAACTACAAAAGAACACATTAAATTATGCGGTAAACAAAAATATGCTAAATAAATTCTTCAAAGTAGCTCCCTTTTGCTTTACTGACAGCTTCACACACTCTTGGCATTCTCTCTGTCAGCCTCACAAGGTAATCAACCCTTCTAAGAATCTTGAGGAGTACCCGGAAGTGGCGAGTGCTTGTTGGCTGCTTTTCCTTCATTTTCCAGTAGAACTCATCTCATCTTGATTTAGATCAGGTGATTGTGGTGGCCTGGTCATCTGATGCAGCATTCCATCATTCTCCTTCTTAGACAAATAGACATTACATAACCTAAAGGTGTGTTTGGGGTTATTGTCCTGTTGGAAAACAAAGAATGGTCCCACTAAGTGCAAACCAGTTGGGGTGGGCAAAATGCTGTGGTAGCCATGCTCGTTAAGCGTGCCCTCAATATTGACTAAATCACCAACAGTGTCATCAGCAAAGCATCCCCACACCACTACACCACCTCCCCCATGCTTCACAGTATTAACCACACATTCATTAACCGCCCATTCATCCACTGTAAGTCTTCTAACCAGAAATCTTAATATGGACTCATCAATACAAAAGTTTTACACTGATCTTATGTCCATTCCTTGTATATTTTGGTCACAAGCGCTTGTTGTTCTTCCGAAGTAATGGTCCCCTCTGAACAGTTGATGTTGAAATGCTTTAAATCTTTATGGTGATTCAAAAAAAATCTCCTCTCCTGCAGCAGAGGTAGCTCTTAGTCTTCCTTTCTTGGGACGGTCCTCATGAGAGCCTGTTTTATCATAGCATAATAGTTTTGGAGACTGAACATAGGGATTCATTTCAAGTTCTTGTGTTAAACACACATGGTCTCCAGCACATCAAGAAGGCAAGAAATGTCACAAATTAACTCTTGACAAGGCCCATCTGTGAACTGAAAAGAATTCAAGGTGACTACCTCATGAATCTGATGATAGAATGAGCCATGAGTGTGCCAAGCTGTCATCAAGATAAATATAAACCATATTCGGGCTGTTTTACACATTTCCGTTTACTACATAATTCCATGTGTGTTCTTTTATATTTTAAATGCTTCATACGTGTATACATAGACACAATGCCCTCACAATTCAGCACCCATTTTAGTACATCTGTACTGCTATAGAAGTTAACCACTCTAAAATAAATATATATATAAATATAATGTGTGTACATACAGAGGAGGTAAAGAAGATATCCAAGGCTAAAAAAAGGCAGAGTGGTGTAGATGTGTTTACTCAAGTGTTCCAATGAAAACGCTTGTGTGTGTGTGTGTGAGTGACATGTCTCCCACATGTGTAAGTGACTAATATGAATGTATGTGAGGACCAGAGAGAGAAAGGGCTTATCTGAGGTGACTGAGTACATGAACATATGGAATATGGATGACTCACTACTCTGTGTGTGTGTGTGTGTGTGTGTGTGTGTGTGTGTGTGTGTGTGTGAGAGCGCTGAGAAAGTAGGTCAGCGCCTTGCCAAGGTTGCACGCAGGCGCATTGTGTGGTTCAGGTGCTGCGTGGGGTTGCCGTAGAAACGCGAGGTTACATCATCAGCTCCACCAAGGCCTCGCTCCAGAGAGACGTTCACTCGGACCGACATCTACACCACCACGCATCTCACATCTCGCACGTTCTCCAGCAAACAGCGCTATGAATGCAAACTTATTCGCTTCCGTCCCTCGAGGAAATATTAAACGCTTGCGGATTTAATTTCCTTCAGAACACTCTGGACACTTGTTCATCCTCCCGCCATCAAAAAGGCCACAATTATTGGGACACCTGACTTTTCCAACCATATGTGTTTCTTCTGCAAACTGTTACCACAAACATAAAGGCACACAATTGTATAGGAAAGCTTTGGATGTGCTTGTATGAAATTTGCCTTTCATTTCAACTAGAAGACCTGTTTCAGCATCACAGTACACAAAACCAGCTCCAAGAATATATGCTTGACATGAGCTGGATTGGAAGATCTTCCATCCATCCAGCCATCCATCCATCCATCCAGTGTCTGTGCTCTTACCTGGGACCAGAGGTGTCACAAGGAGAGCCTTTCCTTTTGCGTGACTCCGGGGCGATGAGGTCGAGGGCGCTCTCTCCTGAGGCACTCATTTTTAACTCATGCAAAGCTGCAGGTGAAAACAAAAACAAAACCCGAGCGTTAGAACACTAACCTGAAATCACGAAACGCGAGAGCAGGATGCTAATACATTCGATAGAATAAAGTGCAAAACTGCAGATTATTGGGTTAATCATCAAATCAAGGTGCAAAAAAAAAAAATAAATAAAAAAGGGCAACGATCACGTGTTCCTTTTAACATTAACAATGTAGGAGGAAATTCCAAAGTTGAAGCTTCATCTGTCACCCACTGATAGCTACATGTGATGTTTCTAGAAGGTGTCAGGACATTCTTCTAAAAAGTCACAACCCCTGGTTTTATTGTGCAGTTAGACTGATTTTTGCTGCACATGTTCTTGCAGACAAATTTAATTAAAGGATCTCCAGAAATGAGGAAAATCTGCACACAAACAAAAAGACGCATCCGGTGGAGCCTCACCACTTAATACAAACGCGCTGAGCTGAAAAGCATCTCAATCCCTAAGGTATGAAATGGACAGAGTACAAGAAAAAAAAACAAGCAGGAATGTTCTGAAGCTGCAGAGGTTAAAGAACATTTCGGACAAGCGTCCGAGGTGTTTCTGCTACTGCTTCAAAATAGAATTCATTTTATTTGTAGGAATTTGGAACTACTCAGTTGATTCATAATGAGCGAGTCATAGGTTGATGTAAGAAAAGCTCTCGGAGACGTCATGAGGAAGAAACCTTGACAGGAACCGATACCCAAAGTGAACCTGGTTCTGATCATTGTTCATTATAGTTTCATCATGATGTCAATTTAGTTGAGGTCATCACCTGATCACTGATGGAGTCCTGAGTGTAAGACTGCTCATATTAAGTTCTAAACAATATTCAGAGTAATATATAAGAGTAATCTCTTATATATCCATCTATCTGTGTATTTTTCCATTTATCTGTCTGTCTGTCCATTTATTCATTCAACTATCCATTTTCCTATTCAGTAATCTATCCATCCATCCATCCACCCACCTACCTACCTATTGCTCTGAGATGGTGTTAAGGAGCTGAGCAGAGGAGAAAGAGCAAGCTGAGCTCTGGTTAATGAATCACCTTGGCAGCATGGAGAGAGGGAGAGAGAGCAGGAGAGAGAGAGAGAGAGAGAGAGAGAGAGAGAGAGAGAGAGAGAGAGAGAGAGAGATCTCCTAATTACCTCATACACAGAGAGAGCAGTGACAGGACAGAGCGAGACTGTTTACACCCTCTCGCAACCATGCTGAAAAGACGTCGCTACTTCTTGAGGAGAACCGTCAGGAAAATTCCTAGTAGGAATTCCGTGAATTTGTTGAAAGTATGACTTACACCCGTTTGCCGTATGCAGTGAAAGAGAGCCTGGTGGAGGCCCACAGAGAGGAATACTGGATGAAGTGGAGGAGGTAATACAAACAAATACTATGCTCCAGCTCTCTCCTTCACCTACCCTGGTAGAACAGATTGCTCAGAGGGAAAGGAAACACACTTCATGCTGCTTTATCCATTCATTCATCCACCCATCTATCTATCCACCCATCCATCTATTTATTTATCTATCCATGCACATTTATGTTTAAATAAAGTCTCTATCAATATCTATCCAGTCATCTATCTATCTATAAGAAGTCTAACCATCTATCGTTATGTTTTCACAAAGTCTCTATAAATAGGTAAATGTAGCTGGATGGATGGATATTTTTAGTCTCTATCTATCTGTCCATCTACCTGACTTCATATATAAATATCTCCATCAATCATTTGATTTTTTTGACTTGACCCTTTTTTTCCCCCAGAAAAAATGTTTAGTTTTTTTTTACGTTGGTGCACAATTTTCTTTTAGATCTGCTCTAGATATAAAGTATATATATTTTTTTACACCACCAGGAGTAAATCCTTCCACCCCAGTCACCAAAGTACGGTTTTCTTCAAGTGGTTTGGTATTAACTAGGAGATAAGTAGCCCTTGGTGTGCATCACATCACCTGGAGTTCACATCCAAAGAAAATCGATCTTCTTTATCTTTATCAGACCAGAGGATCTTTTCCTCACTCTCTCAGAGTCCTTAAAGTGTCCATCAGGAGCCGTTTAACTCAAGAACAGCTTCCGTCTAGATGTCTTAGTATTTCTCTGATTGTTGTCCTTCTGCAATTTAGCAAGCCCTGTTGCAAAGGACATTGGGTTTCTATCTACTCAGAGCCCTTCTAGATCAGGTATGGATGGACAGAAGTGTCCTGTTGGTTGTTTCATTTCACAACGATGGAACGGAGTGCACACACACACACACACACACACACACACACACACACAGTCTTTGTAAATCGTTTCCAATCAGTCAAGCAAACAGGAGCCAACCTGATCTTCATCAGCGGTAGTCTGAATATTTACCTAAACAGGACATTCCAGTTTGAGATTTACAATAAATTCTTTGCAGCTTCCGTGTTATACACTGCAGTGTGTTGAAGGGAGCCATTATTTTAAAATAATATAATGGGGGGGGGAAAAAACACCTAATGGTTTTAAAGTCATAACGCTGAATTCTGTGAAGCCTGGACTGCACGTAAATCTCGTAGTGTGTTGGACCTGGAATCTTTCACCAGGCTGTAACGTCATGTGATCTGCCTTGGCGTGAATTCCAGTCATTTTTAACCACAGTAGGAATTCTGAACTTCGGCAACATCAGACATATACCAACTACACGATTTTATACATTTATACATGTATATATATCTTAAATATTCTGTTCTGAATATACCTTAAATTAATACTTTTCAAGTTTTTAATACTCTAAACTTTTTATTATTATTATTAGTGTTTTTTATTATTAGTGAACCCAAACTCAAAATGAAGCATGAAGACAAAATATTCTTGTAAATGTTTCCACACGGACGGTTAATGAGGGGATACCGGATAAACTGTACCTCTTTCATGTGGATTAAATAATTGAACAATTTGTTTATTTAAAGCAGACATTTCGAGCTTCGTATACATATATTTATTACGTCTGTGAGCCAAATATTCACCAAGATTCGTGTTGTTATACGTGTCTGTGACGAGAGGTGACCGAGACGGCAGAGAGCGCCCTCTGTCTGTTTTCTTTATTTTACAAAAACAGCCCAAAGAGTTAATTGGCGGATGTGTGCATCATGGTGGATTTTTGTGCTGAGACTTGGCGTATCGGTAAAACAAATGTTTAGTGATTAAAAAAAGTTTTTTCGGTTTATAATTTTTTTTAAATAAAATTCAAAAAGGCACATACCAGTCTAATGCTTACGCAGAGGTCCACAAACGTTTGGTCTTACAGTGTATCAATTGGTAGGGGATTTGCCTTAATAGAATAATCTAGTGTAATAGAGTGTGTGTGTAGGTGTGTGTACGGGTTGACATTAACCTACATCCTTCAGAAATGACGATTCTCTGACATGTCCTTTTAATCGCTGTCCATGTTTCATTGTTCTGCGTCTGAACCTTGGCCAAAACTCGGTTTGTTTTGGTTTCAGCGGGAGACAATAGGAAAAATATCACTCCCTGGCGTGTCTCCATACCGAGCAACAAAAGTGTGAAACTTCTCTCCCCCCAGGATATAAACACGTCCCTCACCTACATGCATCTACGAGATGAGATTTACCCCTCACTCTTCAACTTCAGCCTAAATGACCTTTGACCTACAGTAAAGCCTGCCTATAAACATTTTGCACGTAACAACTTTACACTATACACAATACGAGATGGTTATACAGTTACACATACTTGTTCATGGAGGGAAAGTGTGCTCTCTGTGGTCCACAGCACTGGCCTGGTGTGATGGTAACGGACGAACAGAGGCGTGAAGCAGAGGGGGCTACTGTGCCTTGCCCTCGCTGTCATGCAGCACCATCCTACTGGCACTGGCAGAAAACAATGGCACACTGAACGCAACCTGCGAAGGGAAACAAAGAAAGGTTTTATTTCATTTGAAATCGCAAAAATGGCAAAAGATAATTAGGCACTCAGGAAAAAAACGATTCATTTTAATAAAGGTGACAATATCTCTAACATAAAAATTTAAAAAATCGTGGATCGTGTATTTGTTAAACTTATAGACTTTGTCAATGTTTATTTTTGTTTTATTTTATTTGCATCATGCCGGAGCTTCTGTACGGACAATTTAAAGGAAAATGTAATTTTTTTAAAACAATTGTATTTCGACAAATAGAAAAAACAGTGAATTGGTCGAAACAAGCGTTTTCAAAAGGCGTTAAGAGGCAAAAAAGAATTGGACAGCGACTGCGTGGAAGGAAGTTCTTATGTAAAATAGAGGTTCTGTTCTGTAAGTCAAATAAAGTCGAAGCTTAATGGTTTGGGGTTGTTTTGAAGCAGGGAAGAAACCATCGTGGCTCCCATTACATTCTTCAACACCATGCAATTCCGTCTGGACTTATTTAAAGAGTAAACAGTCAACTGAAATGTCATCTATCAAAGAATGGCCTGCCCAGTTACCGCACCTAAATCCAATTAAACTGCTCTGGGAGGAACTGTAAATCTCCTCTGGTTCCGCAAACTCTTTTCTTCTGACTGAACTCACAATCTTTTTGATACAGTAAACCATGATCTACCTCTTTCCATATGAATTACAGGTAATAATAGGCTATATATCTTTTTAAAAGTATGGCTCATTTGCATAACAACAAAAAAATCATTAGGAGGCATAATAAGTACATTTAAAATACAAATTAAATGATCAATGTAATTTTCTGCCCACATTAAAGAAAGGAAATATGATGTGGCCCTCACAGAAAAAAAACTTTGGGGGCCCCTGGTGTATAGTGTCTAGCGTCAGACTCGAGCTGGAGGACAATATTATGCATTAAAGCTATTTATATGGATTGTTTTAAAGTTTACATCTGACATTTAAAAAAAAAATCATCTGCAAGGCTCAGTACTCAACCCGCTCCTTTTTTATCTTATATATGCTAAATTTGACCTTGTACCTCAACCCACTGCCCCACCATTGATATTTATTTAGATTTAACCTTAATGCCATTTGCACTCGTGATACACACCTTACCGTTTACTTTAACCTATAGAGTGTTACATAACTATTGCATTTGACTTTTTAACCCTACTGGTTGGATGCAAACTGCATTTTATTGTCTCTGGACTTGCACCCTGAGAATGGCAAAAAAAAAAAAAAGTTTAACCTATTTAAGCAGGAAAGGGTTAAGGACCTTGCTCAAGAGGCTATCAGTAGCAACTTGGTGGTTCTGAAATTCCAGCTATCAATCATAAGTCCAATATATTAACCAATTAGCAAGCATTTCCAACTTCTACAAATCCAGATTCCTACTGTTTTGTCATTTGTACTCTTTCTCAAAAACATTAAAATGTTAGTTTGTGCTTTTTTTAAATGCTCTATATGGTGCAAAAACCCTTGAAAATCTTGACTACATGTAAAAACTTGAATATCATTAGTGTTTATTCCTTCATATAGTCTCTCTCTATCATTCTCACAGAGTTCATTAGGCTCCATTAGGCTCCATCACACCCTCTGGTCCTCAGTTTTTCTACAGCAACTTGCAGACTTTTCCTTGCACCTGGTTATTTCACGCAGAAAGCAATTTATTCTATTATTTAAGACGTTCTGACATAAAAGGATAATTCATTTATCTGAAATAATGATAATTCATTGTAATCTGTTCCATAACTAGGTCTTCATTATTCAAGGTACCAACAAATAGCCTGCACCTATTGCTCACCGTAGGCATGGAAACTCAAAAGAAGAAAATAATTAAAGATTTGGAGGCGAAAAAACCCTCAATATTTCAGGTACTCGCACCATAAAAACAGGGAAATGAATGTAAATAAATATACTGTATTGACAAATGTTTGTGGACACCTGAACATAAGAATGGCATGTGCTCCACAAGTAGTCCGTATTTTCTGTTATAATAACTTCCACTCTTTTGTGAATATGTTCCACTAGATTTTGTGCTGGTGGAGATTTGTTAGTAAAGTTTGTTATTAAGAACCAAAACGATGAAACACACACACACACGTGTGTGTAAAGACCAGGTTGGGTTTGGAAAAACAGCAGAAACAGTAGCACCGGTTTGGAAGTGCAAAGGCCATCGCACAGCTCACCACAGGCACAGAGAGTGTGTACGCACGTCTCCCTGCACTGGCCGCTACACATTACCGAACAGCTCAGAGAAGATCTGCTAAAAAGCACAACTCCTGTCTCACATTCATAAATAAACATTCCCTCATATCCTGAGAACCTGGGAGTCCTGCTAATCAGAACCATCAGGCATCTATTACAAGCTTCTGCAACACTGACGTCTCAAAATTTGTTTACTTTCCCCCACGCTATTTACATTTAATACGATCGTATAACTAAAGGCCACCCTTGGGTACATTTGTTGTTTTGATGTGAGGATCACATCAAAGCTGACGTGAACAATAAAATATCATAGCTCAAGATTGCCACCTTCATAGCTGCTCTGTCTACTACATCTCAACTCTTTAATGGCTCCATCTGATCATACAATGAACCCCACCAGCCCAGTTCTATTTTTTTTAATGCTCCATAATGAGCAATGTCACCATCTCCCATGCTCTGTAATGCTCTTTCTCTCTCCCAAGGTCTGTAACGATCCATCTCTCCCGTAACGTTCACTGCTCTATCTCTCTACCGCTGGCTCCATAGCACTATCTCCCCATAAGTTCAGTAACGCTTTCCTTCTCTTCCCCTAGCTCTCAAACACTCTATCGACCCCCCTCTAGAGCTCCGCAATGCTCACTCTATTCTCCACAACTGATAGCACCCTCTCTCTCTCTGAGCTCCACAATGCTTTCTCAGCTCCCCCACTCTCTCTCCTCCACAGCTCCACAACGCTCCATCTCTCCTCCACAGCTCCACCTCTCCTCCACAGCTCCACCTCTCCTCCACAGCTCCACCTCTCCTCCACAGCTCCACAACACTCCATCTCTCCTTCACAGCTCCACAACACTCCAAAGCTCTGTAACAACTCTATATGACTTCTGTACAGCTCAGTAACTTCTCCCCTCCCACCAAGATTCATAACGCGCTCTCTCTCTCGCTCTCTCTCCCTCCGAGCTATGTAACCACTCTACCCCCAGCTCCATACCCACTGTACTTATTTACCATAACAGCTATTTCTCTTTCTCTCCATAATCCCTCTTTCTCTTACTCCAGCTCCATAACTGCTAGATCTCTCCTCTACACCCATGTAACTGCTCTACCTCTTCACCCGACCTCCTCCTAACTGTCTCTCTCTCTTGCAGCTCCCTAACTACTCACGTGTGTGTGTGTGTGTGTGTGTGTGTGTGTGTGTGTGTGTGTGTGTGTGTGCGCGTATAGCTGCTTCCGGGTCACTCGATCACAACACCTCGGTGACATACTGGCTGAACTGGAACTGCTGGTTAGCTGTTGTTTTGAAACCGCGTTCTCTCTCTATTTCTCTCTCTCTCTCTCTCTCTCTCTCTCACACACACACACACACACACACACACGTCAGCAGCGCTGACATACAGTGCAGAAGCGTGTACAGAAGTGTGTGGAGTGGAGTTATGTAACATCTACACACCGTGGACGGACTGACAGCAGGAATGCGTGTGTACCGAAACCGAACACACTCTCACTCTCACTCACACACACACACACACACGCCTACCTTGCTCATATGGAGAGATCAGTCCTGCATTCGTCTTTTTTTTTGACAGGCCGCGTCTCTCTCTCTCTCTCTCCGGGAGAAGTCGGATGACTTTCACGGTCTCCGGTCCGAGTTTATTAAAAATGCACGCACCGTGCAAATCCGACGCTTACGGTTCAGCCCCCCCAAAAAACCCAAGCAAACAACAACAACAACACGGCGGAAAGTTTTGTTTGCTCCGCACGCGCCGCGTCCCTCTCCCCTGCGCGCGCCCAACGAGCTTGCGCGTGCGCCAGTCGGAGGCTAGCACGAGCTAGCGGAGTTAGCCGAGTGAGCTAACTCGAAGAAACCGGGACGCAGCTCGCGCGCCTCTCTCTCTCTCTCTATCTATCATTCGGTTTCCACTCCGCGTCCTGCAGGAGCGAAGCCGGAAGTGGAGCTAAATCCTGCGCGTGAAACCTTATCTGTCTTTCCCCCCTCCACGCTTTCTCTGTATTGCTCCCTCTGCGTCCCTCCTGTCTCAGCGTCTTCGCGTGGACGAGGAGGTTTTAATGTGCGCGCGTTCTGCTATCTCGATGCTATTTGACGTTAGTCCTCGCGCTGCTCGCGCTCTCCCTCTCTCCGTGCACCGCCATTTTCCACCGTGAAGCTACACAAACAAACAGCGCACCCGCTCACGTCACCTACGTGATGCGTCCCAGCGCTCCGCCCCATTCACCCTCCTCTTCCCACTTTTCGGATCTACGTTACTGAGGAGCGACGCGCTCGTCCCCGCTGCCTCGCAAAAAAACAGGCTTTGGCGATCGGCTCGTCCCCGCGGCCAGTGCGCGTGCACGGGGCCCATTAGAGCAGGTTAGGTTTTAAACTCTGAGAATATAAAATATAATATAAATATAAATATAATATAAATAAATAAAACCAAATATAAATTACATTAAAAAATTAATTAAAGTAAAAAAATAGAGGATCGAATTTAAACTTCAATCCCTGCTTCCATAGCTTGACTAAAAACGATAAATAAATATAAATAGGAAAATGATCAAATAAATAAAAATACACAAATATGGGGTTTGGTTTTTAACTCTGAGATCTTCTCCTAAAACTTTTCTATAAATATTTATTTATTATTTTATTGTCTTAAAAATTATGAAGTTAAAATTAGGTGTAAAGTAATGGAAATTGTGCAGGCAAGGTGGAGTGTGTGGAGAAGAGTGAGAGCAGGAGTGATTTGTGATAGAAGAGTATCTGTGAGAGTGAAAGGGAAAGTTTATAGGACTGTGGTGAGACCTGAGATGTTGTATGGTTTAGAGACAGTGGCATTGAGTAAAAGACAGGAGGTGGAGCTGGAGGCAGCAGAGCTGAAGATGTTCAGATGTTCATTGGGAGTGATGAGGATGGACAGGATTAGAAATGAGTTTTCAGGACACTGCATGTAGGACGTTTTGGAGACAAGGTGAGGGAGGTGAGATTGAGATGTTTTGGACATGTGCAGAGGAGGGACATGGGGTATATTGGTAGGAGAATGCTGAGGATGAAGCCACCAGGAAGGAGGAAAAGAGGAAGACCAAGGAGGAGGTTTATGGATGTGGTGAGGGGAAGACATGCAGGTAGTTGGTTTAGAAGAGGCAGATCTAGAGGACAGAGGGGTATGGAGATGGATGATCAGCTGTGGCGCCCCCTAATTGGAGCAGCTGAAAGAAGGAGTCGTCTTAAAAAAAAATTGTTATTGTTGTTACTACGACTAGCACAACTTGCACGGATGTGACGTCACGAAAGATCAAGACAAACGGAAGTGGCCAATGCATGATAGGTGGACATAAATAAACTCATTCAATTAAAAAAGAAATGAATTCATTATTTGTATATAAATAATAAATGTATACATGTTCCCACAAACTTGGAGGTTTATATATAAATAAAAATTAAATTAATAAATAATATTAAATTGTATATATATATATATATATATATATATATATATATATATATATATATATATATATATCTCTCTCTCTCTCTCTCTCTCTCTCTCTCTCTCTCTCTCTGTATATATATATATATATATATATATATATATATATATATATATATATATATATATAAATAAAACATCTTTATTTATTTTTTTAGGTTTCATGAGTCTCCTGAGTAAGAAGTACACAAACTCCGCCACAACACGCAGTCACGTGGTGTGGCGTCATCAGAGTGCGACAGGAGCTCCGCCTCGCAGACGCCATGGCAGAATCCGAGTATGTATCCTATTCTCGTTACTGTTTTCCATCTGGATTAATCTTTCGCATCGGTTAATGCAGACTCTCGTGGGTGTGTGAGAACGCTGTGTGTAGTGTGTGTGTTGGGATGGAGAAGTTATTTTGCGGGGTCGGTTATGTGAAAACAGAGAGTTGTAGCGCACATGGGACTGTGGCTTTAATTCGGGCTGTGTACCGGACAAGGCATATCTATTCATCTCGGTTTCTCTTTCTCGCTGTCTTTTTGTTCGTTGTAGGACAAAAAAGGTCATAAAGTTGGTTCCCGAGAACCTTCTTAAGAAAAGGAAGTCATACCAGGCGATTAAAGCGACCCAGGCCAAGCTTGCTTTACTTGAGAGAAGAAAGGTAACTCACTCACTCACTCACTATCTAATCCACTATGTAGCTCACTCACTCACCCACTATCTAGCTCACTCATTTACCCACTCACTAACTAGCTCACTTACCAGCTCGCTCACTCATCCACTCACACACCCACCCACTAAATAGCGCTCGCTCACCCACTAACTAACCAGCTCGCTCACCCACTAACTAACCAGCTCGCTCACCCACTAACTAACCAGCTCGCTCACCCACTAACTAACCAGCTCGCTCACCCACTAACTAACCAGCTCGCTCACCCACTAACTAACTAACCAGCTCGCTTACCCACTAACTAACTAACCAGCTCGCTTACCCAGTAACTAACTAACCAGCTCGCTCACCCTCTAACTAACCAGCTCGCTCACCCTCTAACTAACCAGCTCGCTCACCCACTAACTAACCAGCTCGCTCACCAACTAACTAACCAGCTCGCTCACCCACTAACTAACTAACTAGCTCTCTCATTCACTCACCCGTTTAATCAGTAACACACTTGTCTAGTGGCCTGTTCATTCAATAATTAACTCACTCATCCACTAACCTACTCTTTCATTCACTTATGTACACACTTACACAATCATTCGCTTATTACCTGTTTACTCACTTGTTCACCTGTTTACTTACTCACGTTTCCTCATCTGTTTACTCACCCACTAGTTCACTCACCTATTTACTCACGTGTTCACTCTCGTTTACCTTCTAACTCACCTGATCACTTATTCATTTGTTCACTCACCCCTTTACTCACTAACTCGTTCACTCACCTGTTTTTTTATTTTTTATTACTAACTCACACTCTCCTTCACTGATTCACTTGTTCACTCACCCGTTTATTCATTCTCTCGTTTTCTCACTAACCCAAGTGTTTACTTACCCTCTCTCCTGTTCACTTCTTTTACCACTTAGTTATTTTCAGTTTGATTTATCACACTTTTAACAATAGACTAGATTATAGATATATATCATTAGAATAATTATGCAAACATGGTAAAGGCTATTAGATGCTATAAGAAGGTTGGTAAAACCCTGAAACTAAGTTTATATTTATTATATATGATCCCTCCAGATCCACTCCTTTACCTCAGACAAGGCTACCAAAAAGATGCTTGACTATTTGCTTCACTGACTCTGTGTCTGAGTCCCGAACACTTTTTGTAATCTGTTCCATAACTAGAACTTCATTTTTGAAGGTACCGACAAATAGCCTGCACCTATTGATCACAGTAGTCATGGCAACCCAAAATCGACCAAAGGTTTGCTAGGGATTTTTTTGCTAAAGATCAATTTGGATGTGAACAGGTATATGTGTTTTTTCGCAGACAAAGCTTGGACAGGGTCTGCGATTCAAGCGTCTGGAGGAGTTTCACAAGTACAGCACGCGGAAGCACAAGGATGAAGTTCGGCTTGCGAGATTACGACGCAGACCACCTCCCGCTCTTCCTCCAGCCAAGAACCGCCTGGTGTTCGCAGTGCGCATCCGAGAGTAAGCTCCATCACCTTCTCTCTCGCAGGGTCCGATTCATGTTCAGGACTGTCTGTCTGTCCATCTATCTCCCCTACCTTTATCTCTGTATATCTGTCTTTTTATCTATTTCTCTCTATCTATGTATTCATCATCCACATTTCCACATGGTTTTTCTATCAATAATTTATCCCTGTTTCCATCAATCCATCCACGTGTCTCTCTATTTATTTATCTTCCTCTCTTTCTGCCCTCTGTCTGTCTATCTGTTACTTTCTGCCTTTCTTTTGGACTGTTTGTCTATCCATCCATCTCTATCTTTGTCTATCTATTTGTTCCTCTTTGTTTCTCTCTCTCTCTAATCAATATAACGTGTTATTTATACGTTGTTATGTAAAACAGGATTAAAGGTGTGTGTCTGAGAGTGAAGAAGACCATCCACATGTTCAGGCTGCGCAAAATCTTCAGCGGGACGTTCATTAAAGTCAGCAAGGCCTCCATGAACATGCTGCGAGTCGTCGAGCCCTACGTCGCCTGGGGGTAAGACGTCTGTGTGTGTTTGTAACATTTGACTCCCGAACGTATCTGTGACTGTTGCATTTGTTAAAAAAATTCATTATTTATAATTTTTTTTTTTTTTTTTTTTAAATAGATTTCCCAATTTAAAGTCTGTCCGTGAGCTCATCTTGAAAAGAGGGCAGGGAAAGGCGGATAAGCGACGGATCCCTCTCACAGACAACACGGTCATCGAGAAATATCTAGGTATGCTCTTCGATCTGCGACGATAACGAGTTAAGGAAAATACAGAATAATGTGGAATCTTTAAGAACTCAGACGGTTCTACATACATTCTTTTGACAAATGTATGTGGACTCCTGACCATAAGATTGGTGCTTTTTAAACATCCCATTCCTCATTGTCTCCATTTGCTGTTGGAATGACCTTCACTCTTATGGGAAGATGTTCCGGTTCATCTCGCAGGGTTGGAGCTCTGCAGCAGGCAACCATATGTTGCTGTAAAACCTGGAGATACCTTTCAGCATTGACTGAGCACACAGAGACTCTTCTGATCTAAAAGCTGCCCATTTCAGAGGCACTACTGAAACCCCATACCATAAGAGATGCAGGATTTTGCCTGAGTACTGATAACAACCCGTCTGGTTCCTGTCCTCTTTAGTCTGGAGGACATGCCGTTTTTGGTTTCTTAATGAAATGTTTTCAACTTTAACCTAATCAGTTGCAAAATATTTCTCCAGCTGGTTCTTTTTTTATTTTATTTTTTAAGTAACAATGTTTTATTAGGAATAAAATGAGTTGGAGATTTGAAAATCATTGCTATTTATTGATTTCTTTTTTAATAATTCTTTTATATATATATATATATATATATATATATATATATATATATATATATATATATATATATATATATATATATATATATAATTTATTTTATTTTTTATTTTTATTTTTTTTTTTTTTTGGAAGAATTAGGATTATCTAAGTGGATTTTTATTTCATTAAACACTATACAGCCCTGTGGTTGTGGTGGTGGTGTTATTTATTTATGTTTGTTTATTTTTGGTATATAAATTTGGTGTGATTGTCTGCAGGTCAGTATGGGATCATATGTTTGGAAGACCTCATCCACGAGATCTACTCGACCGGAAAGAATTTCAAGGCGGTGAACAGCTTCCTCTGGCCGTTCCCCCTGTCCGTACCTCGACACTCAGCCAGGGACAAAGTGGGCCTTTTGAAGGAGATGGGCGAGCCTGGACCTCGAGGGGACGACATCAACAGAGTGATCAGGACATTTAACTGAACTTTTGTTCTGTGGAGTTTGGACAAACTTGTACTGTTTTTCCGGATTGTTTGTTTTTTTTTTTTTTTACCTTTCCCAGTTGCGGTTGAATGAATCAAACCGGGATTGGACGTAGCCGGGGGGGGGGGATGATCGGACCCGAGTTTGATTGAAGATTTCCTATGTTTTGTTGGACAGAATTATATTAATATTAATTCTGTTCCACAATTTCAGTTTATATTAAAACAATGGATTGTGGATTTATTATAGACCTTAATTGTGGTGTATCATGTGACACTTTTTTCCAAATCATAAAACCAGGAGTTGAAATCAAAGCTGTCTCAGGATTGTGTGTGTGTGTGTGTGTGTGTGTGTGTGCTATTTTTTTCCTTTGTGAAGATTACACTTGAGAAATTAATTGTATTAATGGTAATGGACCAGTTTAATGGTGAGGACGTGTGAAATTTACAGGGTTGCTAATACAAGAGGGTATCGCTAATTATTCCATTTTAATGTTAGTTGTAGAACGTTTTACAATAGCCATGGCGCAGTCTGAAAATAGCATTGTAGATTTTTTTGTTTGATTATGAAAAAAACATAACATGGAAAGAATCTATACATTTTTTTTTTTTTTAGCTAAAAATAGTTTTTATATGTAGTTATTTCATTAAGTTTTTTTGGGTGTTTTTTAATTTAATTTAATTTTTTTTGTATATAATTGGTTGTGTGGGACTCTTCAGCAACCCAGATAAAAAATAACCATCACCGGCTTTATTGATCTGCCAGTACAAAAGAATGAACACAAACACATTCATCTAACATGATTCTTTTAATTAATGCGGTTTTCACAAGTAAATTAGATTATAAATGTGGATATGGACTGGAATCATTTTTATGTATTGTTATAAATGTAACTCGACTCAAAAATACTAGAATTTTACTTTGTTACATCATTCAGTACAATAAAGTCTGTAGCAGATATGCAAATTAGGGTTTATGGGGGGGCAGCTGCCTGGATATTACTCCCTCCATCTCCATTGATTCTTTCTGACACCTTTCACACAACTGTTTCAGCTTCCACCCAATGACACCATCATTCAACTTCTGCCATTTATATCCCAGAGACCTGGCTGGCGTTCGAACCAGCAACCTCTCAATCTAGAGGTGAAGCTCATCCAACTGAGCCACACGATCTCACACTAGCAGGTTGTTGAGCTTTTCACTGTTGAATTCTTAAAATCTAATTGAAAAGTCCAGCTAAAGCACAGGTTTGAACTAGTGATAGCAGACACCTGAGACTGTGACTCTAAACCCCTACAGACAAGTCTCAAACTTGCTTATTGGACTTTTGTCATATTGATATTTAAATAGTTATTTTAAACTATCAATTTTTTTTAATTTGTAGAGCGCTTTTAACAATGGACATTAGTCTAAAACCAGAGATAAAAACAGAGATAAAGCGGTTATAAACTTATAACAGACTGAATGCATTCATGTTGCAATCTCATAAATAACCACAAGGTGGCAGCTATGTGACGCTCTTAGACATGAGTCTCAAAGCAACTTTACAGAGATAAAGCGTTTATAAACTTATACAGACTGAATGCATTCATGTTGCAATCTCATAAATAACCACAAGGTGGCAGCTATGTGACACTATTGCAGCTCACTAAAAGTAATGAAGCGAATTATTATTTGTAAACAAGCAAATGATGATGATGATGATGATTATATTTTTAACATGATCATTCATAAATCCAAATACTAAATAAAAGAAACAGATGAAAACGAAGACATAAGTACTTAAATTAAATACATTTTTGTTTGTAGAGCGCTTTTAAAATTGTACATTAGTCTCAAAGCAGCTTTAAAGTGATAAAGCGGTTATAAACTTATACAGACTGAATGCATTCATTTTGCAATATCATAAATAACCAAAAGGTGGCAGCTATGTGACGCTATTGCAAATTATTATTAGCATTTCTTTGGACAAAACAGACTGTTAAACACCAGCATCCGCAGTCACACGCCTTCATTACAATGAACCTTTGAACTAAAACATGACAAATCCAGGGTGTTTATAATATTCACCGTATTCATCTCAATCTCGTGTTCATTCAGGTAATAAATGCTGAAAATCCCACAAAATAATCAGAATAACTTCTTAGATTGTGTCATTTTTTATTGAGATCAACAACTAATTAGATAAATTAAATACACACTGATACATCATAAATCCACATGTAAATACAAATGCAGCTAGGAGTTGTTCTCTCTTTATTTAAAAAAGATTATAAACATAAAATTTTTTTTATTTTTCAAATATATAAAACAGGAGTATGAACTCAATCTGAGTTTCTTTGGTATCAAGATTATATAATATATATATATACACAGTAGATTCATATTCAGACTGGACGTTACATCACAAGATCCCAGCGCCCTTTTCTGTGGAGCACCTAAAAAGTTTTCAAAAAGGTTTTAAGCTGTAATGCGTCCTCAATAGGTAAAAGATCATAAAAACTCAATCCAGTGAGAAGTTCGACGTCTCGGATCCGCGCCACGTGAAGCCGAGTCCAGTCCTGAACCCAGGAATATTCGCTGCCATTCTGTATAAAAGCAAGACGCATGAACAAGAAGAAAGAACCAGAAGTTATATTTCAGAAAGCAATAGTGCAAAGTCCAACAAATTTGTTTGCCGTAAATCACATCAACGCATTTTCATAAACACCAGTCTCAGAAAGAGCGATATTCTGGGATCAGTTCTACCGGGACGCACCTGATACGGTGAATATGGTGATTTTCCAATCAGAACCAATCCAAATAAAGATAATCATATGGCACTACTTTATTTCTGGGTGTGATTCGGAGCAGCAGAATTCAAGCTCTAACAAGCCTCATTTAAAATAAGTAACAAAAACGCAATATAAAAGTGTTATTTTGATCCATCCAGTAGAAAACATCAATGAATCATCAATGCTGGGACGGGACAATGATATAAGGGGATAATCAAAGGGCTTCAGGCCGTCATTCAACATTCATTCACCTCCACATCCTGCAGTAATGCCGTCGTAGCCATGGATTATCACCTTATATAATTACCGTAATTTCCAGACTATTAAGCGCACCCAAATATAAGCCCACTGAATTTGACAAAGATTTTTATTTTGAACATAAATACGCCACACCTGTCTATAAGCTGTGTCTACACTGAAACTTTACACAGGCTTTAATGAAAGACAGTGTCTGTTACACGGCTTGTATCTAAACAGTAGCCTACCAAGAAAGTCATTGTTCACCGTCTTCCTCCTTCCTTTCACAACTATTTCTCTCGGGAGTTTATCTTTTGGCATCGTCGTGCGTTTAAAAATCACCATCGGTGAAGCTTTTCTCCCGATGCCGTGCAGCTCAGAACACAGGGGAAGTGCATTTTTTCATGCCCGGTTGTTTTCAGCGTGACGAATGATTCGCATTTCCTCAGTTTTTTGGTGGCAGGAAGTTTGTGAAACCGGGAAAAACCCAGGAAAAATCCATAAATTAGCCGCTTCGTTGTTTAAGCCAAGCGTGGGAAAAAAGTAGCGGCTTATAGTCTGAAAAATTAGGTAATAGTTAATAGTGTTTCTGTCACAACACTCACATGACAGGTCTCGAGGTTATCTGGACGGTGAGGGAGGATGAAAGAAACCGTTTCGAGGAGGTTGTGGCAATTCTGCAAAGCCAGAGATGCGTTCTTGCAACTTGTAAGGATCGCGAAGAAATGAGTGGGAAACGGTGTCTCGGGCCTGGTACAGACAAACAAGAAAAAAAGACTGGATCATTGGAATTTGACCCCCACGGTCCCCATAAAAATGAGCTCATGGGTCCCCGTAAGGTTAAACATTAAAAAATAACACACTCTGTCTTTCGTTTCGTGACTTCATCGTAGACTCCATCGAAGTCTTTATCGAATATCGGCCCACTCATCACGTTGATACCGCCAGGAGTCTTGGAATATTTTACCAGGAGAACACTGTGAAAATAATCCCAAATACCTGGAAACAAGTGACAAACAGTAAATGTTGAAATATTGAGAAAAATAAATTCAGAAATTGCTCTACAATTATATGGCCAAACATTTGTGGACACCAGGAGCTGTTATTTGCTGTTCTAATATCCACTCTTCTGGGAAGATGTTTCACTTGATTTTGTGGAAAGTTCTGCTCATTCAGACAGAGGGGGTAAGTAATTTCAGGTAGTGATGTAGGTGAGGTGAGGAGGCCTGGGGTGTGTTCTAATTCATCCCAAAAGTGTTAAATTGGGTTTGAGCTCCACAGCAATCCAATCAAGATCTTGCAGTGTAACCCATGAAAAGGCTGGAAAATCTTTTGGATGTTTTAAGCCCATTCCATTCCAAAATGCCTTTGAAAATTACCTTTGAAGATCGGAAACATTGGTGCCATGTTACTCGTGATCAGTGAATCCAATTCGGTTCCGTCCGCCGCCAGAGCTGGAGGATAATTTAAGGCTTATTTAATACTTAAAGTCAAAGAATAGCCATTATATACTATATGTATTTTTATCATAAGTAATCGGGTGTGACTTTACCAGGAGGATGGAGGAATCCATATGTTACCGTGCGGTTGTTCTTGTAGGTTTCACAGGACTGACTCGCTTTGGATGGAATACGAACGTCGGCCCGAATACACTCTTCCTGGGAGGAATCCAGAGGTTTGATGGCAGACTGAGAAAAAGATGTAGAAATGAACATACATTTTGGGAGAGAAATCAATTGAAAAGCTTGATTCGGTTTGGTTTGGTTTGAAGATTTTAGTTGTGTAGTTGTGGAAATTTGTGTTTGTCGAAAAAATAGATTGTGCTCCAATTCATTTCAAATAGGGTGTTCAATAGGGTTGAGTTCACTCCAGATCTTCCACTCCAACCCATATACAGAATATCTTCATGAGCTGGTTTTGTGCACAGGGGTATTGTCATAGCAGAACAGGTTTGGGTCTCCCAGTTGAACTGAAGGGAAAGATTTAATACTGCGGTATCCATTGGTGTCCTATACAGTTATCTGCCTCTAAGGTTGTAGTAACAATCTGGGTGTAATAAGTTTGGTGCATATGGATGAAAAAGGCCGTTGTCTTAATACTTTTGAGACCGCAGGGGAGAGATTGCTCACTTTTGGGAAAAAAACAAAAAATGTCTCACCAGTGGTTTTAGACTATATGCAACCCATAGAGGCATGAGGATGTCTTTGCTGTATCCGCTGACGTAGGACGAGTGCTGAAGTATGCAGTAGTCTGCTTTCTTTTGAAGAACTCGTGGGACTCCGTATGGCAGATGGAGATGCTGAGCTGTTGAAATTGACGTACTTGAGCTATTCAGACGGTGGTTGAGCTCTTCTATCTGTAACGATGTAAACGATTTAGAGTAAACCCCGTCCACACCAGCTCCTTTTCATGGGTCTTTAATCCGGATATTATTTTAAGTACTTGCATTTACACTTGTCATTTATACGTATTCCAACTGATAACTGAAAAAACATATATTCCCTTGAAATAAAATAAAAATATGACTTTCCAGATAAACAGAATGAACTACAAAAGTGCTGGGACTCCGGATTTTTCCAGCTATGCATGGAATTTTTTTACCTTCATTTAAACGTTTCACAAAATTTTGTGGAGATAACAACTCGGATAGTCCCTCTCCTCTTTAGCCCAGAGGACATGATGTCAATAGTTTCTAAAAAGAATTTGAAATTTTGATTTGTCTCACACACAGAATGCCTTGAGTGTCGTTCTAACTTATCCCAAAGATGTTCGATAGGGTTTGAGCTCTATAGTAGGCCACTCAAGATCTTCCACAGACATCCAACTTATGTAAAGCATATCTTTATGGACCTGGCTTTGTGCACAGGGGCTTAATCATGCTGGAACAAGTTGGCTGTCCAAGTGCAAGTGAATGGGAAAATTTCATGCAACTGTATCCAAAGACATCTTCACAATTGTGTGCCTCCAACTTGGCGTTGAAGAACCACGTATGGCTGGAAAAGTCAGGCATCCCAATACTTTTGTACATATAGTGTACATGATCTCCACATGCTCTCTATGAGGTACAACTGTTTTATCGTACAAGTGTTGTACTGTGATCTTTTTGTTGTACTGACCTCAGATTTGTTGCGGAGCTTGCAGGAGCAGCCGCGGTCGTCCGTTGGAGTGAGAGCATCGGAGGAACAGATAGTGGCTGAAGAGATCTCAGGAGGATGGACTGGATGATGAGGTGGGTTTCTTAGTAGATGGTTGAGACTCCCATGAGTGCCATTGTTAGGAGCAGGTGGGATTTCCAACAAATCTAAATGAAGTCAAAGACTCAATCTGTACTGGAGATATTACACAATTACCTTCAGTTTCACTGATTGCAATTTTTTTCCATTTGGGTGATCCAATTTTGCTGGATAATTCCCTGATACTGTTCACAAAGTTCACGGAAGCAGTACGGTTTTGGAATTTACCCTACTGCAGGGTAAAAATTGCCGTTGCTGTTGGAGAAAAGTGGAACCCAATGTGGGCTTCTGCTGTTGTAACCCATCTGACAGAAGATTTGACATGTGATGGGATTCAAAAGCATGTTTTTATTCACACAATGGTGATAAAAGTTATGGTTAAGGCTCAGGATTGCTGAGGTGAAAAAGAGCAGGTTCCTGACGGATCTTTAAACGCTAGCAAAGAAAGGAGGAAAGAAACCTGAAGGAATGTGATAGTGGAATATACAACACCTTCACGGCCTTCCAAAAAGCAGTCGAAACCAGATCACACTGGTATTACAGAGAAAATATGGTGGCTGGATGATGTTGCAATTCACATATAATGACTTACCACACAGGAGGTTATACACTTCAATGTTTTCAAATGGAGCGACCGTTGTGCTGGACTTTATTCCAGGTCCGTATCCTATGAAAATGGCCTGAAAATAATGAAAGGGAATAATATGAATGTCATATGATGTAAATATGGACAGTTCTTTATTTAATCTAGTGCTGGTCAATCTAAAACTTGAAGATTAAAATATTAAAATATTCGAAATATGATTGTTAAAATTGTACAATTTGTATTTTTAAAAATAAATAAAAGATTTGGATATGCTTCTTTTTGAACATCCCATTTCATATTTAGTTCTTCTGGGAAGATGTTCCACTAGATTTTGTGGAGATTTGTGGTTTTGTGGAGATAACAACATCGGATGGCCCCTCCTTATGGAGATTTATGCTTATTTAGCTACAACTGCTTTAGTACTGATCAGTCAGGTTATAATGTAGTTGAGATGAGGAAGCTACTCTTCTGCTGAGTCAGCATTCCAATTAATTTTGTTTAATAGGCTTAGGTCAAAGTTCTATAGCAGGCCAATCAAGATCTTCCACTTCAACCGATTAATGCATATCTCCATAAAGCTAGCTTTGAGCACATGGGCATTGTCATACTGGGTGTAGGTCTTATCAGAGACCAATACATGGAGTGTGAAGAATGTATCAACACAGACCAGGAAGCAAGCAATGTCACGGTACATGATGAAGAGCTATGGGTCAATATTTAGTAAATAGAACACGGACCTGCATGCTTGTGAAGGTGTTATCGGAACCGTGGAACCCACCCTTGCAGTACTTGATTTCACTTGGCTTGCTGGGGGGGAAAAAAACAGAGGACAAAAAGACAATACAGGACAATAAGCAACCCACTGTAAGTAACATGGATTGACTTTTGCATTCTTGGCAAACAGCAGCAACACACACGGGCAACGTCTGAACATCAACGGCCCCTGTGTAAAATAGTAAATGCCCCCTACCAACCCCTATCCCCTGTTCAGTTACTTAATCAACCAATTTAACCAATTGTGTTCAATAAGAACAGTCACAGCATTTACAGAATACACTTTTATTTTTTTTATAACTTATACACTCTATAAACAAAACGCATTGGGACATCTGACATTTCGCCCAATATGCACTTCTTTCCCAAACTGTATCTATAAAATTTTCTCTTTACTTGAACTAGGAGACCCAAACCTGTTCTGCACAAAGCTAGCTCAATAGGTTAGAGTGGAAGATCTTGAGTGACCTATTTAACCTTATTGAACACCTTTGGCCTCTTCACCTCACCGACACCAGTTCCTGACTTACCGTATTTTTATAAGCCGCTACTATAAGCCGCTACTTTTTTCCCACATTTTGAACCCCGCGGCTTGAACAACGGAGTGGCTTATTTATGAATTTTTTCAGGGTTTTTCCCGGTTTCACAAACTTCAAGCCAAAAAACTGAGCGATATAACATTAGACTAATTACATTTCCGAACGGAAACGAAAAAACGCACCTCACCTGTGTTCTGAGCTGCACGGCATCGAGAGAAAAAACGTTTTTCTTAAACGCACGACGATGCCAAAAGATAAACTCCCGAGAGAAATAGTTGTGAAAGGAAGGAGGAAGACAGTGAACAATGACTTTCTTGGTAGGCTACTGTTTAGATACAAGCCGTTGTAGCGCGTTGAGTCTGGGTGAAGGGAGAGCTCGCTAACTCCAGTTGCAACAGAAATCATAAAAGCACAGACAGGTTTCCAAAACTCGTGCTTTTTTATTTTTCTTGCCAACAGCGTTATGGGTTAGTCAAAAAAACTTGAAATGAGCATCAGAAAATAATAAGGACATAATCCTCGGTCTTGCACACATGCAGTAATACCGGAAAAATGCGGCGGCAGGCTGTTCCCAAAATACCGCTCTGCTCTTAAAGGAGCCACGAAATATTTCACCTGTTACACCGTGTAACAGACACTGTCTTTCGTTAAAGCCTGTGTAAAGTTCATTAGTTTCAGTGTGGACAGTGCGGCTTATAGACGGGTGCAGCTTATTTATGTTAAAAATAAAAACATTATTTATAGCTTTATAGTCCGGAAATTACAGTAACTAAACACTATTGTGCTGCACAAATCTAGTGGAACTTTTCCCCACAGAGTGGAGGAAATTGTACAAGCAAATGGGGATAATATTCACAAACGTTTGTCCATATAAAGCTTTTTTTTCGTATATGTGATCTCAAAAATAAATGTAAATACTTACAGGGCTGCTTGCCATTGAGACTTCATATAGAGATGTGCTCTTTCGATCCGCACATTGTTAGCAAAATGGAGTCGCTTAGGAAGGTGCTCTTTTAGATAAGGCTTCATGGGCTGATCTTGAGCTCTGCACTTCAAACACATTGGGGAGGACATAAATATAAAAGACGCATTAATGTAGAAAAGACAGTGAGAAAAAACTGAAATAAACGCTTAACATACAGCTAAAGGTCCATACTAAGAAGATTCCTACCGACAGATTCTTCACTAGCTCTTCGTACTTGACTGGCGTGGGGAGATGAAATGGGAAAGAAAATGAATGTAGAAACAGGCTATAAAGTATCAAATGTCCACTAATGTAGGTGGGAATACACTCATGCGACTAATGACACGTTTAATGGATGTCATTAGACACACAAACACACATACACACATATATGCATACGTTTTGGACCTACAAGTGAAAAAATCTTCCGGAATGCGTTTGGGTCGGATTCGTGCCGCAGGACCCTGGATGACTATGAAATCATCGACGTCGTCCTGGTAGGACGAGACGTATGCAGCTTTCTCGCAAGAAGCTTCCTCCATTCCTGTGATTGAAATAAGAGACTGGAATACAATTTTTAGCATCATAATTTTTGAGGATTTTGAGGATCAGCCTCCAGCAAAAAGAGGATAAAAAAGATCAAGAGGCACCAATGGAAGTACCATGATCTGACAGCAGAACCAGGTTGACACATTTAAGGAGTTTTCGCTGCTTGAGTCCATCCATCACCAACTGCAAAATACGGTCGACCCTCAACAGAGCCTTGATCACCTACAAGTAATGACACACATTTCCCGATTATAACGTGGTCAGTCTGAATACTGGATTGTGATTGGCTGAAAATTAATTGTTACGTTGAACACAGTTTTTGCAGTCAGTTCAATCCAAATGAATGCGCTGCTTATTGAAACTCGTACAATTGAGTGCAATCCAATGGCACTCCTTTATCTCTGGGTGTGATCTGGAGCAGCAGAAAGCGCTAGTTTGATCCATTTAATCAATTTTGGGCTGCATCATGTGGTTATAATATTACTTCTAATAATAAAAATAATAATATCCACTGAAAGCATACCTCACTGCTTTTTGGTCCATATTCATGTCCAGATCTATCAGGCTCTTCCAAATATAAAGTGTATAAGTCTGGCCTACAGAAGCAAAGAATAAAAGGTTCAGAACTTCAACACTTTTAGAGAATGTGTGCTTTCTTTTCTCTCTGCATGTCATACTCACACACACAGAATATTTTTATACTTACATATATGTAAGTATATGTACGTATATATGTTGAGCTCGATGGCAGTCTGGGCATGCGTTATTCTTTTTAAATGGTGTAAAAAAAAAAAAAAAGAAAGAAAGAAAAACACACAAATACCTTTCTCTTTGTGGCAAATTCAACCATTCAAAAATAGTCATCACTCTCTTCTCAAACGGAATACTTCTGTTGTATAAATGAAAATGGTAAAGAGTTTTATGCTTTTGTAATTGATTTCTTTTTATTATACCTATAAACTGCCTGTCAAGGGTTTGGGCACAACCAGGGGCACCATGACACCATGAACAGCCTTAAAGACAAGATACAAGACATCATTCTGGACACCCTTCTGTATTATATTTGCTACAGTCAAAAGTATATGTAAATATTTCTTCTTTAAAAAATATAAAAACAAGGCTCATTGTGTCCCCAAACTTTTGACTTACAGTATATTAGAAATAAAACACACACACACACACACACACACACACACACACACACACACACACACACACACACAAAACTACTACTACGATGGTCGATAAAGACATTTAATGTAAAAAAAAAAGATAATAAATAATAAAATAATAATAATAAATATATATACATGAATTACTTACCTATTGTACTTCTTATGAAAATTTGGATACTGCCCTTGAATAGCTACATCTGATCCAGGCCAGAAGAATGTCCCAGATTTAAGCTGGTTGTTCATGGCAGTAAGCCACACCTAAAAAAGAGATGGAAAAGATCATTTATTGACATGAAAAAAAAAATACGTGTTCTAATTCATTACACGTGTTTAATAGGGTTTAAACACTATAGCAGGCCACTTAAGATCTTCCACTACAACCCATATAAAGTATATGTTTATGGAGCTGGCTGGTGCACGCTGTAGCATCCAGAGACGTCCTATACTATTGTGTGCCACCGAATCTTTTAGTTTCGCCAAGAGCCACATATGGCTGTGAAAGTCAATCACTTTTGTCCATATAGTGTATATTTGGATCTGCTGACTCGCAGCTTTTGTGACCTTGGTTCAACCCTGAGTTTTGGGTTTCTATCTTACTTTTATTTGCACTTGGGTCTCCCTCTGAGTTCTCCAGTTTTCTTCTTTGTGGTTCAAAAACAAGGCATAAAGCCTATGTCTTGGTGATGCATATAGGAGGCATGGACAAATATAAGATTTGGCAGATAAAATGTGTGGAAAAACCTTTCGGGGAGGATGAGATGAGATAGGCATGCCCCTGTGTCATGCCTGCTGTTGAGAGCTATAACCTCAGTGTCTTTTTATTAACGTGGGAGTGAGTGTGAGAAAAATGCTGTACCCCAGACAGCCACTAGAGGGCCTACGAGTCCACTCAAACACACAAAGTCAAGTAAGCTAAGTGTGTTCATGTGTTGTGTGCCTAATAAGGCAAATACCGATGTAAAACGGTTTTTTTTTTCCTCCCCAAAAAGTATTGGGAAACCTGCCTTTCCCACATGTGCTTCTTTCCCAAAAAGTTGGAAAAAGGTGAAAATCCGCCCCACGTTTCAGCAGGATAAAAGTGCCATTTATCTTTTTTTTTCTTCTACTGTTGCTAAAGTATGAGAATACATCACGAGCTCAAGAGAAAAGCTTTCACGAAGAAACACATCGGACTTGCTGGATTCCTTAGAATCTTTTCCCACGTTTGAACCGTGATGGTGTTTCAGAAAGAAACACACTGTGTCTTTAATAGCTGGATGAACGGCTTGCAAAAAAGTCCACAAGCGCCAATGGGAAAAACAATTCCAGAGCCAGTGCAAATAATCCCCCTTTACACTGTTAAATTAGTGAACATCAAAAAAAAAAAAGCAGAAAGCATTTAAAGACAAGCAGATGTGGGAGTCTGTGAATATGCGTGTGGAGGAATTCTTCCTGCCTGTAGGGTCACTGCAATAGACTTTTCCAGAGTGCTTCCCGAATCACTGACTAAAGCTTGTGGCTTGGAAACGCAAACCTTTTCTGTTCAACCAACACATGTCTTTAAGATGTTCTATCACTCTCCATTTACCTGAGGCTGTCTAGATATAAACTATATTAACATATGTACTGGGACTCTTTCAGTACCCCTGTCCTTTTCCATGTCTTTCCCTGTCTGTCTATCTGTTTGTATGTCTGCTTTTCTGTCTGTCTGTCTCCCTATCTGTTTAGCTGTCTGTCTCCCTGCCTGTCTCTCACTGTCTATGTGACAGTCTGTCAGTCTCTCTATTCATTTGCCTTCCTGCCTGTCTCGCTGTCTGTCTCCATGTCAGTCTCTCTGTATTGCTTTCTGTCAGGAGGTTGGTTTTTTTAATAACTGGTTTGCAGGTACTTACTGGTTCACCACTGTACCAAAAAGGGTTAAACTTCTCATCTCCTTTCAGAGTGAAACTCCGATTTTTTGTAACGTCATACATCTTATTGTCCACGACCCCATGTGACTCTGGATAGAGACCCTGTGGGCAAAACAAAATAAAATGTATATATACATATACATATACATATACACACACACACACACACACACACACACACACACACACACACACACACATACGAGGATCATTATCAAATTTGTCCTATTTTGTACACATACACACGTCCTCAACTTACGGTTACAATGGTGTAATGATTCGGGAAGGTCTTTGTAGGATAAGCGGAACGCATATACTTTGTAGAAGTTCCACATTTTACTGAAAAGACAGTGTAATAAATGGTCTTCTGGTTTAGATTTAGACAAGTATTAAAAAAATTATAATTATATCATGAAGTCTTTCCATGAACACAGACTTAGCTTGCTGATGGTTGGAAGTAGGCCTCCAAAAAATGTCAGGTACTCTGCTCTGAAGCCGTCCATTGATATTAGAATTAGAGGTGGTTTGGAAAAACTGTTGGAAAAAAAAGAGTAACATGAAGCCAATTTGCTGCTGTATATTTTTTTTACAGTGAAGAATAAAAAAATTCCAGTTTAATGGTTTTGATGCTAAGAAACTGGGTACAGCCGGTTATTCCTTTCTATAATTGGTTTGTGGTTTTGTGGTTGTTACAGTTATGGAAATTCTAATGAGGACAGAAATTGAACACAGGGTGGGCGAGACTTTCAAAAGAATATTTTTAGCCAGCAGCGAGTTAGAATACATACAGCTTTATATAAGGAAAATAAGGCTTTCACTCAAAACGTTGATTCTTTTGCATCTTTCGCACTTCAGGCTTCAGTACTCATAGTGCACTACAAGTTCACACACAGCTACAACAGATAAAACCCCCACATGCATTTCAAGAACTGTGCCAATCTATATATATATAAACATGACCAAGGGGCTGTCACATAATTCATCAAGTCATGCCAAGCATTACATATCTGTGAAATCCAGCAGCCGAAATCTGAAACCATCACACCTCGGAGCAAACCACAGCATGGAAAAAGAACGAAAGAATTCCGGTGTCTTCCAAATGCTTTCGATATTTTAGCCAGTCAGCTGAAATGCTGTGTGAAATAGAATTCATTAGAATTCATTTTTTTGTCAATACAGACACAAAAATAAACAGAAATTGAAAGAAAATGCAGAGCCTCAGCATTTGACTTGTAGTTCTATAAGCTTTTGCTTTCTTTTTTTTTACGCCTAGTAGGAGAGCCAATATAAGGGCGTGTTCCATCAATATTTGGTTTCAGTGACATTTGAAATTAATTAGGCACTCAAGAAATATATTCAATCAGGATTTCATTACGCTCACCAATGCAATATTGGTATATAAGAATATACAGAGTTTGGACATTGGACTTCTTTGAACATTTAAAGGCTCTGGCATGGAGGTGTTGGATCTATGATGATCTCAGATGTTGAGCTATTTTGAGTTGCTCAGTAGCTCCCGGTTCCGCAACGTCAACTGAATGTATAAGACATTAGAAAGGACATTACTCATAATCACACACTCCAGTGCTCTCTGGTGCTTTGTATTGTTTTTCAGATTCATAATCACACTCTTGATATCACCCAAATGAGGATGCATTCCCCTTTAGTCTGGTTTCTCTCAAAGTTCCTTCCTCATACTATCTAAGGAAGTTTTCCTTCCCACATTCGCCCAAGGCTGCTCATCAGGGATAAACAAACACAATTCACTTATATTAAAATTTTGTGTTCTATAATTCTTACATCCTGTAAAACTGCTTTGAGACAATATCCATTGTGAAAAGCGCTATAGAAACAAACTAGAGCTTGAACATTTGTGTTGTTGTTTACTGGTTTCGAAATCAGCAAGAGAAACAAAAGAACCAGTGTATCACTGTGCTACTATGAGGCACAAGAGCCTTGAAAATGCTAGATATAAAAAACGAAGAGAACAGGGATAGTTTGTTGCCGGATTTCTAATAAAATGTCTGAGGTAAAGTTTCTCTGGCAAACCTTGGGAGATGAAGTAAACTTAAATTAAAAGACACAAAATACATTTTTTTCATTTTAAATGTTAACCTCGTCAAGACTCCATTTAGAAGACCCCCTAATTTTTCATGGCCAATTCTCACTCTCCAGTTCTTCCATATCGCAACCAGGGAGGGCACCAGTACTTAGGACATTATCAGCAAAATCTGTGGAATTTCTCTTCTGCTTTTCCCTCTTCCTTATTTTCTTACTGTGATGAGTGTAACCAGTCCATTTCACTTGCTATCTAAAACAGCTAATTGCTAGCTTATTTGTTAGCATAAACTCCGTGGTGCTAAAGATAGTTAGGCTGTATTTGTAACTCTTAGTTCCTGCAACCAAAGCTATCGACATTAGCAGAAACAGCTTGCTTAGTCATTTTGCTCTGGTAAAGGCTCAAAGGCATCCAGGAGGGGGTCTGGTGTACAAACCACCCCAAACTAGAGACAACTGAATACAGTCGAAAGCTTCATGGCCACAATAGTGCCTATTGAACAGTGACTACATTCCTTTAATGACCATTGTCACAGGGTTATATTCTCCAGTTCCAGAGCTGACCCAGAAATCTCCAGACTCAAAGTCCCACCACCTTCAGACTCTGACCCAAGAAGTCCTTTTCCCTCTTGGGAAGAAATGCCTCTTTTGAAAAACCTTTTCTTGTTCAGATAGCTTCAATCCTTTTATAGATTTGAGGGACTGAATCCTTTTATGGTTTAAAGCTTAAAAATTTTCATCTATTTCATGTCGAATGAATCTGAACAATGAGTACTTTTATAGCCAATCTTACACCACAGTGGGTCACATACAACAACAACCACTAGCAGGATGCAATCCATCTGCTACTGGGAATGCTGGGATTATTGTCTGAAGACATTGGAACTAGGGGCTGTAAAATGTGGGTTATAAATCTGAGGCTGAACTCTAGGATCAATCAACAATGACACATTCTAATATCAGTGAAAGAGGCATTGGATCCAAAATGGTGCTGCTTTCACTTTGTAGCCCGCCTCACGCAACATATGGACATCGGAGCAACCGGTGTCCCTGTGTACCACCGCCGAACACTCAAGGAACTCGGAAACAACCCCAACAACACAATAAACGATGATCTGCGGCATTGCACCAGGTTGCACTCAAGCACTTTATGTGGTGAGGACACTTACTAGTCCTTAGCCCTGTGTTTTCTTTTCTCTGTGATTGTTGTTGTATGTAGCATCAGGGTTCAGGAGGAACGCTGTTTCATTTCACTGTGTAATGCGTCAGATATATATGGTTGAAATGACTATAAAAGCTTCTTGACTTGACTTGAAAAGACAAAGTGTATCACTCGATTGGTGTTATCAAAGAAAATATTACTGTCAGCCACAGGGGTTCCTCACCACCTTGTAGTAGGGGGTATCCAGGTTTTAAATACCATCATTGGCAGAAAAAAAGGGTGAAATGTAACTTGGTTCTATAAACACCAGAGGGTTCTCTGACATTTGCAACTGACACGAACCAACCAATAGGCAATCAGTGAAGAGCTTCCAGGATATCTCACCTCAAATAGTTCTCCAATGTTCAAACAAGCACATTTACTTACTTACTGTAAAAGTAGAAATCTGGTTGAGCAAAGTGTACAAAAATTTGCCATGCATAGGGAATATGATTACTAATTGTACACTATACCTTTCAGGGCACTGAGGTGTCTTGATATCATCACATTCGTCCTCTAGCCATGCCTTTTCTCCTGCACAAAATGGTCAAAGCTATGAGCTGATGATTAGTCCTCTTAAGATCGTCCACTTTAATAGGAACACCCTATGCCAGGCATGATGTTGCATATGAAAAATCCATCCTACCAGATTTTTTTGAAAGCGAGTCTGGTTCCAAATGCCAATACAATAAAGTTAAAACTTTTATTTTTTTATTCTGATGTTGGATGTGAACATTAGCTGAAGCTCTTGACTTGTCTCTGCATGAATTTAGGCATTCTGCCACATTACTGGCTGTTTGGATAACTGCATGAATCTACAGGTTTGTATAGAGGTTTTCTAATAAAAGAAATGATGGTGGGTGTACTTTGGAAAAATCTGGTTAATCCCCCAAGTTTACATCTGCCTGCTCTTTACTTCACTTTACTTTATTTGTTAGATAGTTATGATCAGTCTGAACATTGTATCTACCGTGGTTGACCCTTTCTCTAGACTCATCAACTTTTCCTGATGACTTTGCAGTATGTATATTGTAAACAGTAGCCTGGTCAAAGTTCTCTTACATCTTACATCATTTCAGACTAGCAAAACACACCCAAGTACACAAAATAGACTTAGACTGTCTGATAGCCAGTTTTGGTTTTGATCTTCAAAGCTAATTGAAACTAGACAATATAAACACTGAATACTAGAGCGAGATGAGACTCAGCCATAGATGGGTATATTATTGTATTATTGCTGCATGGACTTCAGATATAACACCATTAACCATATATAAAAAGTGCTTTATTTATTTTAGGATGATTATAAAGAACAGTTGTGTTAGTTTCAAGGAAAGTCGGCACAAAAAAGGAGTACCGTAATTTCCAGACTATAAAGCGCACCCATATATAACTGAATTTTACAAATATTTTTATTTTTAACATAAATAAGCCGCACCTGTCTATAAGCCGTCTACACCAATGTACTTTACACAGGCTTTAACGAAAGACACGTTACACACGGTGTAACAGGTAAAATATGTTGCGCTTGTGTTGAGCAAGCGCAACATATGCTTGTGTTGAGCATAGCAGTATTTTGGGAATAGGCTGCCACTGCATTCTTCTGGTATTACTGCATGTGTGCAAGACCGAGGATTATGTCCTTATTATTTTCTGATTCTCATTTCTAAGTTTCTTTGACTAACCCATAATGCTGATGCCAAGAATAATAAAAAAGCACGAGTTTTGGAAACCTGTCTGTGCTTATATGATTTCTGTTGCAACTGGAGTTAGCGAGCTCTCCCTTCACCCTAACTCAACGCGCTACAACGGCTTGTATCTAAACAGTAGCCAAGAAAGTCATTGTTCACTGTCTTCCTCCTTCCTTTCACATTTCACTATTTCTTTTGGCATCGTCGTGCGTTTAAAAAAAAACTTTTTTTTCTCCCGATGCCATGCAGCTCAGAACACAGGTGAAGTGCATTTTTTCGTTTCCGTTCGGAAGTTTTATTGGTCTAATGTTATGGGGTTCAGTTTTTTGGCTTGAAGTTTGTGAAATCGGGAAAAACCCAGGAAAAATTCTTAAATTAGCCGCTTCGTTGTTTAAGCCGCGGGGTTCAAAACGTGGGAAAAAAGTAGCGGCTTATAGTCCGGAAAATACGGTAAGTGCAAACTACATGCATAGAAGTCAAATTAGAGAACGGGCATAATTAAATCGTTTTCTTTCTTACCTTTACACATGCTGTAGTAATTTGTACAACAATCGCCTTTTTGATCGCAATCTGCAGCGCAAGAGCAAAGGCTACTGGATAACCTCTGCTCACCACAACGAAATTTGGAGCATGTCCATAGTTGACCTGGTGAGGAGAAAACATCAAATCAATGGGAAAACTATTCGGTTCGATCTTTCTTACATATAAACGAACACACGTGATGTAATGAACTGTTCTTTTTTAATTATGCAACAACAGAAAACAGACACACAATAAGTTCAGATATTGAAGAAAGAGGAACATAATACACTATATGGTTCAAATTATTGGGACACCCGACATTTCCAGCCGTATGTGGTTCTTTTCCAAACAGTTGAAACATTTTCCACACATGTTCCAGCATGCAACCCCCCCCCCCCCCACCCCCGCCAGGCCTCCTCACCTTACACGAGTACCTGACTTTATTAAAGCCCTTGTGGCTGAAAGAACACAAATCTTCACAACATCTTCCCAGAAGAGTGAAGGTTTTTATGAAGGAAAATGGGGAATAGGATGTTCAAAAAGAAACGCATACCATGTGTGGTCAGTATGGTGAGATGTCCACAAACTTTTGCCTATATAGTAAGTCTGGAATATGTTATTAGAATGAATAATTCATTTCAACCCACATTTACATTCAAATATGTGTGATATTTACAAGTCCTCAAGTAAAAAAGGACCAAAAGAAACTTTTCCATGTAAAAAAAAAAAAGTGGGTAAATATGCTTTAGCAGAATCAACATGACTGTTGTGTCGTTCTAGCAGTAATAACAGATCCTGAGAGGGCAGCTGAGTTATTCATTACCACAAACACACTGTTTTCTCACAGCAAAACACATTCATTAAAGGTACACATATGGCTTGTCTTATACGAAGTGTCAACATGTAATTAAATAAAGAAAGAATTGAAGCTTTATATAGTGGTTGTCAAAAGTGTGGAAGCACTAAAGTTTTTTAAAGAAACACATGCCTGTTCCTTTTGTTTCTATGCAACAAAAAGCATAAAACAAAAACAGACAAGATCGGACAGAGAAAGAGTGGAAGAAACTTCTGAGTCCGTGTCATTTTTTGTCTTCAACGGTAGAACTTACGTAAGAGAGAGAACAGGAGAGAAAATGTTAGCAGACTGTCTCACCCACACAGTTAAAAATGGAGGTGGAAGCTTGATGGTTTGGGGTTGTTTTGGAGCAGGGAAGGTTGGAGACTTATAATAAACCAACATGACCACCATTCCATACTTCAACACCAAGAAATTCCATCTGGATTGAGTGTGTTCAAGCTTTGTAAGCTTTAGAGAGCAGTCAGGTGGAGTGATATCTATCATGGAATGGCCTGCCCAGTCACCGCACCTAAATCCTATTGAACTGCTCTGGGTTGACTAAGGTCAGAAAGAAGAAATCTTCAACAAGTGAAGAGGATCTCTGACAAGTTTTAAAATGCAACAAAGAATTTCTGCTGAATGTTTGGAGAAACTGTTTCTCATTGGTTTTTCTATCAAAAATAAAGAGGAACATCTGGACATATATATATATATATATATATATATATATATATATATATATATATATATATATATATATATATATATATTTTTTTTTTTTTTGGGTCAAAATAAATCTTCAAATCGCTACATGACCGAGTTTGTTGCATGGAAACAAAATAAAATATAAAACTATAAAACCTAGAAAACTTTTTTCACAGGCACTATAATTAACATGGTCTTCTGATTTCTGATTCTGATCTTTACTGGCATTGCTGTTTATAAACTCCTTGCATTATCATTGTTGGCCTTGTCCTCCTCTGGCAAATAAACAGGCTTCATGAGGACGTTTGTCAAATCTCAGTCAACCCCCAAACAACCACTGCGACCTCCAAAAATGGCCACCGCGAACACCCAGACCACACAAAGTCCCACCCACACAGAAACCTCTTTGGCGCCAATTCTCCAAGCTTTTAATTGCAGCTGCTCATTGCCACCCACACACACTTTTAAAGAGATGTTCATTCACAAGTTCTCTGCAACCTCTCCTTTCTTAATATCCCAAATCTTGTATCTTGTTGGTGACTTGTTTTTTCTACGTTACTGTTTCTCCATCCCCTGACATTTGCGATTTACCCAGTTCAATAAAGACTAGGCTTTGACTGCTCTTGCATTTGCCTGTGTATTTATTGACAAGCTTTATGTCACTTAGGCCTCAATTTATAAGAAATACCTGTGACTCTATCTCAGTTCTGGCACTTTGACATCCCGTACCATCTAGGGATGTTCCAGTGCAATTGGATCCCACTACATGTGTGGAGTTTTTGACATTTGACCTCCTGGAGTGTTTAAAGGCTCTGGCATGGAGAAGCTGTTGCTGGATCTGTGATGATCACAAATGTTGCTCCTAGTTTTATAACCATAAAGACTGTATAAGACTGTAAAGATATAGAGGCAAATATATGCATTTAAAATGTATATTCTTAATCTTTTTGCTTCTGTAAAGCTGCTTTGTGACAATGTCTATTGATCAATGTATTTAAATTCACTCCACACCGAAATAAAATGAATAAACCCCGGTGAGGCGATCCCAGTGGAGCTCCTCTCTCCACAGACACATCTAATATGTTTGGCAATAAAATAACTTTAGAGACAAAAATCTGATCTTTCATGGTGAAGGATGTTCGTGCATTCCACCAGAGAACTCTGTGCACATTCAAACCATCTTTTATTGGTTATCTGTCGATCTTTTGATCTCGTCTCCAGCTCTCTGAACCATGGTATTATCATAGTTCTTCTAAAGAAGAGCATTTGGGATCCATATATCATTGGGCCAATTAACATTTTCTCTCTCTCTCTCTCTCTCTCTCTCTCTCTCTCTCTCTCTCTCTCTCTCTCTCTCTGACTGGAGAAGTCAGCTAGGGGGCTTTGGAGTAAGCAAGTCACAATCTGATTGGTTGAAGCGACAGCTTTCAATTCTGCATGCATTACAGAAATACGGCTGAAATCCGATTGGATAGAAACTCCAATGTAAAATTACACTTGGTGGCGCTATTGGGAATAATTAAATATATACATGGACAAAAATATATTAAAACATAAGTCAGTGATTCTGATATAGATTAGGCCAGTAGAAAAAGCCTTGCTGGTCCTGATGGCTCACCATTAGACAACAATGTAGTTCACTGAAAACCTGTTTCCAACCTCACTATTCTTTTCAAAAGTTATAAAAATTTCAGCAGCCTCCCAGTTCCTGGTGCAACGTGGTACGACCTGTCTGAGATCTTTCCCCTTGATTTTCCATTCACACCAAAGCACAGAGACTGCTCTAGCATGGCTTTGTTTATACCTCCCTCCAAAACAGCATTGGATTTCCATCTGCAGTTCCAAACCTACACAAGACATTGTCTCAAGACATTATGGGATCAGTTCTATTTATATTCTACATTTTTCTTTTTGGCTCTATTATTCATCGGTAAAGGCCAATATTCCTCTTTTACACTCACATTTAACAAATGTATGTTTATTCAATATTCAGCCACTCACATAAACATACACAAACAGAGTGTAAAACCTCACATCAGTCGCTACATGAATAAACATCACAGCATGATGAAAAAAACATGCATTACTGATACTCACGGTATGAGTATAATTCTTGATATGCCTTCCAGTATGATTTCTAAAAATAACCAGTATAATTTCTGATAAGACTCACAGTATGATTGCTGCTATAGTAACGTAACCAGTATAATTCCTGATATAATGATGAATATAAATCCTAATATAATTACCAGTATAATTCCTGATATGAGTCCCATTATGATTTCTGATATAAACCAATGTAATTCCTATATAATAACCTGTATAATCCATGATTTGACTACCAGTATGATTCCTGATATAATAATCTATATTATTCCTAATCTAATTACCAGTATAATTTTTGTTATGATTTCTGATAGAATAACCAGTATAATTCCTCATTTAATAACCAGTATAATTCCTGATTTGACTCCCAGTATGATTCCTGATATAATAATCAGTATAATTCTGGTATAATGTATAATGCTGTTAATATGGACACTGTTACTGAAACTAAACCAGTCTCAGGGAGTTGGCTGCTGGTCTATTTATTAACTGGTGGGAGTGTATGTTTTTCTGTCAAGGTTTAACTTTGTGGAATTTGGTAATTATTCCCTTTGACAAAAAAAAGGGAGAAGCTTAAAATCTTAGTTTCAGCAGGGATTTTTTTGTATTTCCGGAGCCACACAATTGTACAGTCTTTGTACACTTTATAATTACAATTTCCCTTTGAACTACGCGATATAACGATGCTATGGTGTGCAAAGTGAGCTCCATGAAGATTTTTGGTGTTAATACCTAGAACAACTCGAAAAAATCCTGTTCTGAGCCCTGACCTCCTCAACACTGAACCAGTTTGGGATGAACTGGAATTGGAGCCTGCTCACCTCCTTCAACTCCACTAATTGAAAGATGAATAAAATAATCCCCACAGGCATCAGCCAAAACTCTAGTGGACTTTCTAGATGAGCGTATTAAAAGAATAAATCTGCAATGGTGGAATGCTGAGGGGTGCACATACTTTAGCCCATGTAAGAGCCACGTCAATCATGGAACTTCAGTTGGATGGAGGTATTTAAGGTGAATTCCGTTTACTGTATAAAACTTACACATCAGTTGAGAAATTTCCAACATTGGTAACATGATCTCTGTTCAAGACAGACAGACAGACAGACAGACAGACAGACAGACACATAGACAGACACACTGACAGACAGACATAGACAGACAGACAGACAGACACAGACAGACAGACAGACAGACACAGACAGACAGACAGACAGATAGACAGACAGACATCATTTCTCATCTACTGTAATTTAGTATAATTTCCACAACAGCTTCAACTTCGAATCTATGATTTAAAACCGAATGTCTTTCTATGTTACAACCGTGTAACATCATTCAGATGATTATTACAAAAAACTAAATATGAAGAATGTTTACTTGATAGATATTGATGTAAACTTTGACACTTGAATCACTGACTCGAACTGTCACCTCTAAAAGGAACAGAGATGCGCAACTTACCGGGTTCAACACACACTTCCTGATAGTCGAGACAGCAGTCGCGTTCTTGCACACATGATGCATCACACTGACATGCAGCCTCGCTGTTCCTCTTTCCAGAAAGACACCTATTTTTACACGTGTTCTCTGTCATGGAAAAGAAGAGAGATTCTCTGTCATGTTTAGGAAAACATGAATCATTTTGGTCTTGTGTAGTTGTATTAATAAAGTAGAAATCATTGAATAAATGTAATATATGGACAAAAGTATTGGGACGTGTGACTTTTCCAGGCATATGTGCGTCTTCCCAAAACTGTTACAACCAATTTGGAAGTACACAACTGTATCAGGCGTCTCTGGGTGTGGTGGCATGAAGTTTCTCCTCTTGAATTGAGAGAGACAAATATGTTCCAGCATGACAATGCCCCTGTGCACAAAGCCAGCTCCATGAAGATATGCTTTACATGTTGCTGGTGTTGGATCTATGATGTTCTCGATTGTTTAACTATTTTATGAGTTGCTCAGTAGCTCCTGGTCACAAAACCTTAAATGACTGTATAAGACTGTAGAAGGGACATTACTCATAATCACATATTCCAGTGCTCATGTTGGGTTGGAGTGAAAGATCTTAAATGTCCTGCTACAGAGCTCTGACCTCAACCCTACAATTTACTGACAGCACACTCCAAATATGTAGTGAGTAGTTCTGAGTAACTTCTACTGACCCATCTGAGTGGATTATGAGTTACACTGGCCAAGTGATACACTTAGTGATAAACAGGTAGATAAACAGACCAACCAACAGATGTATAGATCAACAGTTAATATATATTTATCAGATATTAGATGTATTTACCAGACAGACAGACCGACAGACAGACAGACAGATAGGTAGATAGATAGATAAATAGATAGATAGATGTTACGCAACAGACAGAGAGATCCTTTAGAAGGCAGACAGAGACAGACAGCGGATAGATAGTGTTAGTGTTAAGATGATTCTCACGCTGGTTCACACACATTCCTTTGTCTGTCCAGTGTCTATAGAATATTTACGGTGTTAGTATGTAAGGTATACAGGGAGTCTTTATCTGGGCTCACACATCTCCGGCTAGTATATCTTCTTATCTAAACAGGAAACAGCTTTAGGTCAGGCTTTCTTTCCAATGTGTATATATACTTCTGTTGCCTGCAATAAACCGAAGAAGAACATAAGCCATTCTGTGTGCTGTGTGATTCTTCCCTGTTTAGAAAAGGCACCACAGGCATCGCAGTTCATATGGAAAACCTCTCCAAGAATTTAGTTTCGTTTGGGCATGATAAAAATCTAACAGACAGACAGACAGACAGACAGACAGACAGACAGACAGACAGACAGACAGACAGACGGAAAGACAGATAGATAGATAGATAGATAGATAGATAGATAGATAGATAGATAGATAGATAGATAGATAGATAGATAGATAGATAGATAGATAGACAGATACAGATAGATTAGATTATACCTTTTAAGATACAGTGCGGCTTTAGAAGGAGTGCAAGTGTGATGATTACAGCCAAAAATGTGAGCAGAATAACCTGTGGAGAAAAGTATAAAATAATAAACAACTATAATAATAATAATAATAATAATAATAATAATAATAATAATAAAGAACACATACATTTTTGTGCAGCAAATGCTTGTACTGCATTTTTAGTTTTTCAATACATTTTCCAGATTGTGATCAATTGATCATAAGATTGGTCTGTATTTCTTTTTGAACATCCCATTCCACACTTAAGTTCACATTTGCTCCACTCTTCTGGGGAAGATGTTCTAGTATATTTTGTAAAGATTTCTCAGATTTGATTTAGACACAAGGGAACTTATAGTATAGTATAGGCAGGTTCCTGATGTATGTGAGATAAGGAAGCCTGTGTGATGTTGTATGAGACAGCACAAGGTCCCCGGTTCAGATATTTTTGTCTGGTTCAGACTAAGCAATTACAGAATGAAGAGGAGGATTGAGTGGTATTGTCACGAAACAGCTGTTGTAATCGCTGCTGATTATTTCTGTCCAGAGGCCAGGAAGTGGATGAAGAAATCATCATATTACCCACACACCAAAGCCATGAACTGTTTGAACTCATCTCTCTGGGCAGGTGCTACAGAGCACCAAAACAGCTGGGCACAAAAAAATAAAAATTCTCCCTCAGAAACCTTTTAAAAGAAAATTTGGATAAAATTCCCGAAAAGTATCTTGCACTACAATACTATCACATTTTAAACCCGTATAAACATGTTACATCATTTCAGCACATTCCATGGAAGCACTGGAAACAAATGTCCTGTCCAAATTGCAAATGTGTGTGTGTGTGTGTGTGTGTGTGTGTGTGTGTGTGTGTGTGTGTGTGTGTGTTTGGGAGGTTTTGTGTCATCAATTTTGCCAGTTTTCACTGTTGGATGAACAGTAAACCCAAAAACATCCCCTCAGAACACAGAAATATTACATTACATTTTACAGGGCTGCTAGGAATCATTTCAGGGCCGAAAAAACAATCACATGAAGTTACAATATGATGTCACAATTCGATTCTAGCGAAAATTACATAACCCCAACTCTTTGGAATTACCAACGCTGACTCTTTGTAAGCAAACCTCTTCGTCTTCTGCAGTCAGCAATTATTATTAATGCTGCTTTCATGCGACTTAAACTGCTTGAATAAATGAGATGAAAACAGAACCTCACAAACACAAACAGCTCGTTTCCTTCCGTACGACGAGGAGGGACGAGGTGCTGAGATTAATCCTGCGATGTAAAAAGCAATCGCTATTATTTTTTAATAGGCTGTAGTTCATATTCGGTTTGTTTCCAAAGTATTGGAACAGAAAGGTCAGTGTCTATACATTGAGATTGAGATTGAAAATATTTGATGAGAGATCACAACCAGATTAGAACTACAATATTTTGGGTGAGCAAAAGTATAAAGTATAAACTTCTGCTTTTTCTGGCTCGTATATTCAGAAGTGTCACATTGACTATAAAATTGGTATGCACTTCATTCTGAACATCTAATTCCACATTTAGTCCCCATTTGTTCTAATAATCAGCATCACTCTTCTAGAGTCCAAGATTTTGTGGAGATTTGTGCTCATTCATTCACAAATAAATTCAAAATAGGTGAGGAGATGAGGAGACCTTAGTTCCAATTCATCCCAAAGGTGTTCAAACGGGCTTAATTTTGATAGAAGACCACTCAAGATCCTCCACTCCATCCCGTCAAGCATATCTTCATGTAGCTAGTTTTGTGCTCGGGGTCATGATCATGCTGGAACAGGTTTGAGTGAAGGGAATATTTCACCGCATCCATAGACAACCTATACAATTTCAAACGTCCAGCTTTGTGATATCTAAACAAAGAAATGTTGTTTTTCATACTCTGCTCTCATGGATATTGCTGGATCTTGAATGATTTTGGAACTTCTAGAAGACCAATGAATATTCTTACACATTCTACTTCAAGCTATGATTGAGAACACTCTCCATGGAATAATATTCTTAAGGGAAAGCGGATAATTCAGGAATTCTTGTGTTACTCGTGTTCTCATGCTCTAGATGAATCTATTGATTATATGGAGCTTTAAAGCACTCAGTGTCGATCCGCTTCTCCCAGCTGGTGTGTTTTTTAGTGTGGTTTTGGCCGGTGTGTGGTCAAGATGCCAAACACAAACACATTACTCTAGCACTTTAAATATACACCAGTTCCGGCACCCCAAACGGAACGCCCATTTTTGAGTGTGTGTGTCTATGATATTGTACAATAATAGCATTTTACAACTTTCTACTTATAAAAAGAAGTTCAAATGGGTCAATGTAATTACAAATGATGTAATTACTATGGAAATGTAATTCAAAAAGGGTACGAGTGTAAACCTGTGTCTGAATAAGGAAGACGGTAGCAGCTCAGATTTGGGGTTATTGTGGGGGAAGACTGTGGAGTTGGCAACCCTGTCTGCCACGCAGCCATAATATTAAACAGCTTGGGTTATAAAGTCTGATTATAGCCAAATGGAGACAACAAATCTCTCTCTTTTTCTCCCTTTCTCTCTGTCTCACTCACACACACAGACACACCATGCAATCACATCTGTCTACCAGAGAGGTCTCCAAATTTAAAACGTTCATACCTACTGTTTTGCTTTGGTTTAAAATATACAGATTGTTTAGATACATATAATTAGCCAAACAAACTCAAAAGTGAAAACATTATATATATTAAAAAAATTATAATAATACATTTTTTCCAGATGTTTCTTTTGCACATCTGGAGAAAAAAAAAACGTTTTCTATTTTTCTCTCCATTCAATTCTTTTCTAAATAAAAATAGAAATGCAATGCAAACATTGGTGTGAATCAAACATGCACACTTTCTTAGAGGTTTTTATTGAATAATGTGTTTTGTATATATTTTTTATTATTATTATTATTATTTTTTTTTTTTTTTGTCATGTGAAAACTTACCCCAGCAATGATTTTCTTGTTTTTAGATGTACAGGTAGATGAGTTTTTTGGATGCTCCAGTGGTTGTTCAGATGTTTTCCCCAGTAGTGTGGCTCCTTGCCTGGCTCTCCACTCCTCTTTCTCCTCTATTTCCATTTTCACACTCACACACTCACTGAGCACTAGACCTTCACACTGAGACACCAACTTTCTCTTCTCAAAAGGAAAAGTTCTCTGTTACTTTTGTTGCAGTTCCTTCAGACCTGTCCTGCTCTGACTGGAAGAGACTCTTCTGCATGGGGATTGTGGAACACTGACTCTTTGTGTGTGTGTGTGTGTGTGTGTGTGTGTGTGTGTGTGGCTTTACTACTACACTAGCCTGTTACATGCTGAGACGTTATGACGCCTTTTATAACCGGGATCTAACCCTAACCCAGAACCTCCCCATGTCCCACATTGCAAACTTTAGATTGGATTCATGTGTCTGATGTGAGACAAAAAAAAATCCGAAATGAGAGTTATTTATTTTGTTAAGTGCTTTATACATAAATCTACTGGATGTCATCTTGATTAGGATATTTATTTATTTATATTTGTTTGCATTACGCACATAAAACATCACGCAGAAACATTCATAGAAAACTGCTGAACAAAAGAAAGACATAAAACCATGCTCTTATTTCTAGTTTGGGATATACCAGAGCCGCCATGTTGGAATGACGTCATTGGAGCGCCACTCGAAAACGCAGAGAATTCCGTGGTTTTTGTGCATGTGGAGGTGTAGTTGACAAAGACAAGCCAGACTTACTTCATGAATTAAATTGTCGGTAGGCGGAAGAAAAATAGAGAGAGAGAAAGAGAGAGATAGAGCTTTCAGAATAAAAGTCACAAAATCTGGAGGAACGTTTGGGGAATACCTAAACAACTTGTAACTTGTTTAGATCAACTGGAAAAATCAATAAACTTTACACCTCTGTTGCCATCTGGCCCAGATCGGATTCACATTCTGAATATGAGCTAGACCGCAGCTGAAGGAGCGGCTGTCGGCTCTTCACTTTCACTGATCCGAACCTCAATCAGAATCAGAACACTTTAGTGATCGACTGCAACCCAACAATTTCCCTAAAGCACCAATAAAGTATTCTGATTCAACCCCAGAACAACCTACATTTTTCTCATCCATGCAGTAAAACTGAGCATCTATGAGGTTAAGGGCTTTTCTCAGGGGCCCAGGAGTAACAGCTCTGTGTGTGATGGGATTTGAACTTACATCCTTCAGATCCAGTGTCCTAACCGCTAAACCCCCACTTTCCCTAAGCTGCACTTTTAGACTATTGCAACCTTGTATTTCACATGATTTCTCCCTCTCTTTTTTGCTTCTGCCTCTCTTCAGCAAACCACTTTTTCTCTAAGAAACCGATATAAACAGTCTGATACTCTTTCTGGAACATATAATGCTTTAGTTTTCAACTGGATAGTTGCAAAATGTCTTGTGACTCAACCACACTGCTGTCCCTGCAACTAAAATTTATGTGTCAACTCAGTTCTCAAGAGCCTATAGGGTCAGGTCAACGACCATGAGCTCATGGTGTGTCAGGCCAAACAGCACTGCTTATGTTAATGAAAAAAAAAATGTTCTTGGTGAAAAACTCCCAACGAGAATCCAGATAAAGTAATCTAGTCCTCCTTGCTCAAACTGTAGCCTGCACTGATGCATGCTTGATATCTGCCCTATGAGGTAGGATAGCCCCCTCATGTGGCACCAGCCTGAACATCAATATCTGTCCCCTAATACCAGTCGAACTGCACTACTGTACATTGATATATTTCTCATCCTTATACAACCTTTATACATCTTATAATCCTCATACAACTGCAGGGTGCGGAAAATCTTCACAATGTACCTTAACACAGTCCTTATTCACACATGGTGTCATCACATTATTGTACATTTGGAGGGGTCTTTTTTTACTGGTATACCCTCCCATGTTTGGTCCAAACCTTTTCAAGACATTTCATTCAAGTTCTGTTTGATTGTATTGCTAGCAGCTTTTACAAGTACTGGCCATCATGCTGATTCAAATCATTCGTCTTGCCTCGTGCAGATGTTGGAATTTTTCACAAACAAGTGACATTCTTCACACCTGGTCATCGACATGTCTGGATTTTCAGTTCCCACCACATAAAGTTCGAAGCAGAGGTTGTCTATGAAAATGCCAAGCCGAGTTAAGGAAGCAGATAATCACCTTAGAATGATGTCGTTTATATAGCTGTTAAACCAAACAAAGATGGGGACTGATTGGCTTGGGACAGCTAAAATATTTACATGTTTCAGTCGTAGTAAATTTTCCCTTCAGTTATTGTGAAAATCCTAGGAGACTCCCAGGAGACCCAAACCTGTTCCAGCATGACAATGTCCCTGCACACAAGATATGTTGGAGTGGCCTTATATAGAGCTCAAATCTTATGGTCAGGTGTCCACAAATATTTGCCCAATATGTAAAACAATGAACAGGTGGTGGTGGTGGTTCACTGCTTAAAGCTGTTGGTTACTGATCCAAAGGTTAGTGGTTTAATCCCAGCACTGCTGAGCTCTTGAGCACAGCCCTTAACCCTCTTTGCTCCAGTGAAGGCCCTGCACTCGCCTTTCTAACAAGTTGGGGGATGTGAGGAAAATAATTTAAATGTCCTTTATTCATTCCAGTCCTGGGCCCATTAGCAAGGCCCATAACCCCATAGCTGCTCAGTTTTATGAATGAGATCAAATAAAAGTCGCTTTGGATATGAGAATCGGTCAAATGCAATAATTTTTTTTCTTCGTCATAAATGTGTTTGTTTTCACGAAGAACGCAAAGTTTCTGCATTAGATTTCTTTCACTGATTCCTTTTTAATTCCATGTTGAATATAGAATATCGAGCATCCTGTTTACAAACTATCTCATATTTTCTTATTTCCTTATCTTCTATCTCTCTCTATATATAGGAAATGCTTTATATTAGTCACAGATATTAGAAGAGTCGGACAATGAAGAAAACCAGATAAGAGGGGAATGTAAACAATGGAAAGAGGGGGGCCATTAGAGTGTATTCTTGTGACTGCTGTCCAAAAAAATTATTATCACAAACTAAAAATATAGAAACCCCTACAAAGTGTAAGTCATTGTGATAAAGGTTGACCTCTGGAGACTAAAATATACAAAGAAATCCAAAGAAAACAGGTCCCATTGTTTCAGGTTTTTTCATGACAGCCTGATGGCCTCTTCATCATCTTGAGGGTGACAAGGATGAATGGATCTTTAAGTAGACTTGAGGTTTCATTGGAATGAAGCCATCAGCGCTCTGTTGGAGCAGTGGCGCGTTCGCTTCTTTTGTTAATATCAGATGTGATCCCGATGAACTCACATTCCCATCCGAACAATTGCTTGTCAAGTGATTTGTTTAGTTTTATTTCCATGGTTGAAGGCAAGGATATGTGATCTTGAAAGGGGTTAAGAGACTGCTTTGTAAAAATGTGTTCACGGTCTTCCTGTTAACCCTAACCCTAACCCTAACCCTAGTGCAATATAAACATAAAGAGAAGTAAAGCTCAGTGGTTCAGATGGTGGAATTGTGGTTTGGAAGGTCATTAGTTCAAATCCCAAATTGGTCTCCTCAAGTCTCCTCATCTCAGCTACATCAGGATGTGTCTCTACTAATACCGTTGTGGATGAATGAGCACAAATCTCCACGAAATCGAGTGGAACATCTTCCCAGAAGAGTAAATATGAAATGGAATGTTAAAAAAAGATGCATATACCAATCTTATGAACAGATATTCACAAACTTTTATTCAACGGGTTCCTAAGCTTGACCTTCAACTTCTCAGATGTATAAAAGAGATATTGTAAGTCGCTCTGGATATGGAACACTTGGCAAATGCTGTAGATGTAAGTAAACTAAAGTCTAAAACCGCAGGAAGTTACCTGTCTTGTGACATTGTTTGCTTTACCCCATCGTCGTACCTCCAACCCCCTCCCTACTGCAGAAGGAAAGATGAGAAGGGTGAAGAAGACTGCTAGAGTTCAGTTTAAGCATCTCAACCCATTTTCTTCACTGATCACAGCAATTCTTTGGTGGTTAAAGCTTCTCAGCTTGTTCGTGTGAACGTTTTTGGGGTTTATAATTCCAAGAAACTAAAATGCCATTGTTTGCATTGGTCGTGATGACCATCTTTTACTTCACCTGCACCGAAAGCTTTGATAAGTGCCCTAATGACTGTGAATGCACGGATTGGAAAGGGTATTATGTTACGTGTACAGAGTTATCTACCTTGCCCAGGTTTCCTGGAAACACGGAGACACTGTAAGTATGATGCTTAACCCAATAATTACAAACTTCTATATGTGTTTATATATTATTCACATATATGTGTGATTTTTCACAAAAGACATGAAATTATAATCAGTTTCATCAAGAAGATTTATAACGGCAAAGTGGATCGTTCACGTATTGTGTATTATGCGCTATGTACAGTATATGTATCTTAAAAGCCACCAATTCATGTGTCTCCTTGGTGTATTTGACATCTGGCTTTTTTTCTACATGTACTGATTTGAGACACAAAATGGCTGAAATAACTTTCTTGAAAACAAGCTCGTTTCCACATAATGCTATAATATTATTATTAGATATTTCTTATGTATTAATATACATTGTCATGATTTGTGTAATGACATCATTGACCATGTTGTAAATGTAAATAATAGCCTATAAAATGTTTAGAATGGTGGACACTTTGGTGATGCCCCTGCTTATTTTCATGCATTGGTTCTAGTCAATGGTCAGGTTCAACTGCTTATACTGTAGATGATCAGCCTGGTTCTTTTTGGTCAGAATATTTGCCATTAAGCACAAACAAATGGTAATATGCTGTCATATGTTCGTCACAGATTTACATAGATGAAAAAGACAAGGATGTAAAGACAAGATAAACATGTAAAAGATCAGTTTAATAGCTCTGTCATGTCAGATGAATTCTGATCAAGGTGAAATGTTCGAATGTTATGCAATGTATTTCATATTCATTGGTTCGTATTCATTTTTCCTTGCAGACGTCTCTACGAAACAAGACTGAGCTCTGTTCCGGAAGACGCATTTGCCAGCATGGTGAACATCTCATTAATGTGGGTGAAGTAGTGTTAGAGTATTGCTCAAGGAGGGTCTATTTGCTCTATAAAACCGTGGCTATATTTATTCTCCCCTAACATTCTGCATGTGGAACTAATAATGCATTCCAGTTTTCATAGATGTGCGTGAATTTGTCTGAGATCGAACTGTGTCCAAATTATGTTCATTTGTATGTGTATATTGCGTTTACCAATGGACAGTGGGCACAAAGAAACTGTATAGAAGTGCAGTTCATCTTCAGGTTTGGATTATAATTAAAGAAAAAAATAACCGTACATAATACAGTGGTCAGTGCACGGTACAATAATTGTTCTGATTCTAACACATTGCTCATTTAGATTCCTTTTTATTGGAATGTTCTTGATCGTCCACTTGAGGGGGAAAAAAACAGGTGCCTAGACTTGAACAGTGGTTCAAGTCAAGTCTGGCTGCTCAGTATATAAAAAAATGTGATTCTAAAATGAGAAGAAATAAGAAAAACAAGTATGTTGCTCTAGATACGGGCATCCAACATAATCCAAATGTGTCAATCTAAAAAACAAGGACTGGTGTCCAAATATTTTTAATATATAGTGAATTTAATAGACTATTATGTCTATTAGCGTTGTTTAATTGAGCAATTTGACGCTCCAGTCTTTCTCTTGTTTCAGTTATCTTTCAGTGGACGTCACGTTAAGACGTTTAGAAAAGCATTCATTTTTCAACCTGAAGAAGATCACACATATGTAAGTCTACAATGTCCCGAATCTTAAATAGAGTCATGTATGAAGAAAAATTTTCAAAGTTGAAGGCACACAATTGTGTAGAATGTCTTTGGATGCAGTGGCATGAAATTTCCCATTAGTTTAATTATAAACCCAAACATCTTATACCATGATGTGAAAATGCAAAAAAAAATTCTTCCTTTTTGTTCCCACACAGAGAAATAAGAAACACCAGAAGTTTGACGACCATTGATCCTGAAGCTTTCAAGGATCTACCCGAGTTATATTACTTGTGAGAATGAACATCATCATATAGTAGCTACCGAATGTGCAGTTGATTCAAGTTCTGTAACATCTTCTAGTGTTTATATGCAAATGATCTTTAATCCAGATGTTAAAAAGATGTCCCCTGGGCAGTGGTGTAATAGAATCACAATTTACTCATGTGACCATAGTCACTTGAACACCAGATAACTACCAGGCTTACCCATGGAATGTTCCAGAGAAGGCCTTTGGATAGGGTGTTTTATAGCATTTTCAGCAGCCACCATGTGACTTTGTGGTAAACATGTACCTACATGAAGAGAAATAGATCAAGATGTGTGATATACAGAAGTGCAATTTAAAATACTTGGCATTAACAACATAGGGTTTGTCCATCTGTGCATACTACACATGTCATAAATAGCAATTTCCTCATTCATATTGGTGTTTTATTGCACCTACACAATATAGACAAAATACTTAACATGTGTGGGTGATCTTGAGAGGCCTGTTATAGAGCTAAACCCCTACTGAACACCTTCGAGATTCATTAAAATGGCACCCAAGGCCTCCTGAATTCCTCAGTTCCTCAGTTCCTGACTTTATTAATACTCTTGTACCTAGATGAGCAGAAATCGCCACAAAATCTAGTGGAACATCTTCCCAGAAGAGTGGAGCGCTTTTTAATAGCAAATGGGGACTAATTTTCAAAAGGAGCACATACCAATCTTCAGTTTAGGTGTCCACAAATGTTTGTCCATATAGTGTATCAAGTATCTGTTGTAATATGGCTTCAAAGTCGCATTTATAACACTTTACAGTATATAGTAGAATTCCTATTAAATCCAAGTAATTAGGCTAATATTTATTATTCGAGTCTAATTTAAGTTCTTTGTTTTCTTTTCTTTTTTTGTCACAGAGGTTTGTTCAATACAGGTCTCACCATCTTTCCTGCACTAACCAGGATCCATTCTGGTGGATCATCTTTCATGCTGTGAGCAATCTTCCATGTATTACAAAGGAACACAGATAAAGCGCTTTTTTTATGTTTGCTAATTCAATACCAATATTACAACAGATCTTCTGTGACTGATATTTACGTGTAATTGTTCGGATTTTCTTTCGAAAAGAGAAATTTCCGATAATCTGTACGTCACTGAAATTCCTGCAAACGCATTCCAAGGCATCACCGAAAATGCGCTAACGGTGTAAGTATCAAATACTACATTCTAAATGAATGTATTAATGAATATTATTTTATTACTAGATTATATTATGGTATGTATTATATGATATCTACAGTGCCTGTGGAGTCTTTTATGTTTTTTTTGACAAACACATGTTTAATTTTTGTTTAAATGCAACAAACCTGGTTAAAGCCAAAAACAGACAGTGAATAAGTTAAAGAAAGTTGGACAGATGAGTACAAATGTGACATTTGGTGTTTTGGAGCAGGAAAGGTTGGAGACTTCAGCTGAATGTTTGGAGAAACCAACTGTATCAATGCCAAGAGTGTGAAACTGTTATTTAATGCTAAGAAAGGATTTTTTACTGAAAAATAAAGTGGAACATCTGGACATCTATTTATTTTTTTGGGCAAAGTGAACCTTTAAACGGAACATGAATGTGTCTCTAAAAATCATAAAAGACTACATGTTTCCAAACTTTTTTTTTTCAAGCACAGTATGACAACACTATCAAAACACATAAATAATGCAATGTTTTCCCCCGATGTTGTTTTCTGTTCAACAGGATGTTATACAGTAATGGCTTTACCAAAATCCAGCACCATGCCTTCAATGGAACAAAACTAAATGCAATGTAAATCTTCTTGTTCAAATCTTGAGTGCAAACATGAAATCACACTACTAAAGGTTTTATGAAATATCACTCGATAATTTTTAATCCCATATTAACCGAGGTGGAGAAGGTGGAGGAGTTCAGGTACCTGGGGTCAACAGTGCAAAGTAATGGAGAGTGTGTTAGGGAAGTAAAGAAAAGAGTGCAGGCAGGGTGGAGTGGGTGGAGAAGAGTGATAGCAGGAGTGATTTGTGATAGAAGAGTGTCTGTAAGAGTGAAAGTGGAAAGTTTATAGGACTGTGGTGAGACCTGAGATGTCTGGTTTAGAGACAGTGGCATTGAGTAAAAGACAGGAGGTGGAGCTGGAGGCAGCAGAGCTGAAGATGTTGAGATGTTCATTGGGAGTGACTAGGATGGACAGGATTAGAAAGGAGTTTATTAGAGGGACAGCGCATGTAGGATGTTTTGGTGACAAGGTGAGGGAGGTGAGATTGAGATGGTTTGGGCATGTGCAGAGGAGGGACATGAGTTATATTGGTAGGAGAATCCTAAGGAGGGAGACACCAGGAAGGAGGAAAAGAGGAAGGCCAAGGGGGAGGTTTATGGATGTGGTGAGGGGAAGACATGCAGGTAGTTGGTGTGAAAGAGGCAGATGTAGAGGACAGGGGGTATGGAGACGGATGATCCGCTGTGGCGCCCCCTAATGGGAGCAGCCAAAAGAAAAAGAAGAAGATTAACTATATTAATGTGTGTGTGGGTGTAATGCATGTTGCATGTTGTGGGATTGTTTGTATGAATTGCTTCATGTACAATAAGTAGAAAAGCATGTGCAAATTTTGGCCTGTGCCATGTCTTTAAGCTTGAGGGTTATTTAGATTATCAAATTAGGTTAAAAACTGACTGAAATTAAACCTAGCCACAGTTATTGACATGAACAAAGGGGACACCTGACCATAAGATTTATACTGTATGTGCTTCTTTTTTAACATTCCACATTCCGTCTCCATTTTCTATTATATTAAGCTCTTCTGGGAAGATTTAATTCAACCACCAGGGCGTTAGTAAAGTCACGTACTGATGTAGGCCTGGGGTGGTGTTCCAATTCATTCCAAAGGTGTTCAATAGGATTTGAGTTCTATAGCAGGAGATCTTCCATTCCAACCCTGTGCTTTGTGCACAGGGACATTGTCATGGTGGAACAGATTTGGGTTTCCTAGTTCAATGGAAGCTAGAATTCCATGCAAGGAATGGCTGGAAAACTCAGGACTTGTGTATAAATGTAAAACGAATATATCTTTTCATCATAGATCAAAGCATTTAGAACATTATAATTTTTTTTCTCTGTAGATATCTTAACCGAAACAAAGACCTCACAAAACTGAGTGAAGACATGTTTGCGGGAACCATTAGCGGTCCGGAGCTGCTGTGAGTATGCTCTAGTCTTGGAATTGGAAATATTCATTCAAAGAGTCAACACACAGTTAACAGTGTGTGTGTGTGTGTGTGTGTGTTTGTGTGGAGAAAACAAAGCGAGCATCTGTGTGTATGGTTTTGTCATTTAAAATAGTTTGCATTTTTAATTGATTGATTTTTGATACAAATCAACACCCCAAGATAGTTTTACAGGGTGGTGAATACAATATAAGCTATTGGAAATTGTCTTCTTCCAACTCAGAGGAAAATATGTGCTCAGGCTCAGGGTTTCAGGGACCCCAGTAGAAAGTGTGCCTACATGTACTGTATATGAGAGAGTGTATGTGAACTGGGATTGATCGATGTCCCATTCAGGATGTTACATTTCCAAGAAGAGGAACGTAAACTGAAATAAGTCAGAACAGGAGCCTATCAAAAGGTGGAATCATATCCATAGAATAAATGCTACAGTAGGACCGGGTCTCAAACCTGGGGTGGGAGAGGGGGTCTCCAACATTGTGTTGTAGGGGAGAAGGTGAACCCAAATGTAGAGACGGACTAGATGGAAATTTCGAGCTTTTTAATTATGTTCCAAATAACGAAAAGAGAAAATACAAATTCACAGAAGCAAAGGAAAAAAACAAAAAAATCAGTCTAAAAAAATTTAACACAAAAAGTTTCTACAAAAAATGTTTTCATAGGCAAAAATAAATCCAAAACTTCTTGTGCAGGAAACACTGAGGGAGAAGATCTTCTACTCATCATAATGCGGAAGGAGCTCACTTTATAGATGCATAGGAAAAGAAACTGAGACAGAAACAATTGAGGGATATTTTGTTTTCTTTTTAATAAAAAATCCTGCAGACTGTGGAAGTAAAAAAAAAATACTAAAATAAAAATGAAGACGTTTTTATTTATCTGTGCAGCTCAGTACTAAATAACCCACGGCCTGGTACTGGTTCTCGGCCTGGTGGTTGGGAAATCTGTGTAGTAAAAAAAAGACCCATGAGTGAAAAAAACATGTGGATCTTTGTGTGAAACCTTTTTTTGTTTTGTTTGGGCAGTGATGTTTCAGACTCAGGAGTGTCCTCCCTTCCAGCAAGAGGACTGGAGTCACTTCGGGAACTCAGAGCTCGGAACGTCTGGGACCTTAAAAAGCTTCCACCGATCAAAACCTTCAGACATCTGATTGGTGCTGATATGACATATCCTAGTCACTGCTGCGCATTCAAGAACCTTAAGAAAAAGAAAGGGTTTGTACGGATAAAGCTTGACTGTAAGAGTATGTGATAATGAATTGAACAAAACATCCATCATTTTACATCCATCCATTTATGCTAATTAGTCAAAAACGTGTCATCCCAATTCATTATGATACACAAATTCCACCATGATGATCTTTTGCATCTTCGTTCATCTGGATGATTGAACTCAAATCTGGTCAGAGTGTGTGTAGACCTGGAAATACCCTTAATTGGTACTTATATAATAAATGATCAAATCCAATATTAAGATCAATAATATAAGTAATAATAGACTTTTTCCAGCTTCTTCTCCAAACCGATACCAGAAAATTGGAGACACACAATTGTTTAGGACATCTTTTAATGCTGTAGCATGAAATTTTCCCTTTGCATAAACTAGGAGACTCAAAACTGTTCCAGCACGGCAATGCCGCCGTGCGCAAAAAGCCAGCTCTGTGAAGATATGCTTTCATGGTTTGGAGTGGAAGATCTTCTGCTTACTTTAATATTTTACATCTTTGGGCTGAATTGGAACGCTACCCAGGCCTCCTCCTCACCTCTTCTAAATCATTATATGATTTTACTAACAACCTTGTGCCTGAAATCTCACAAATTCTCCACAAAATCTAGTGGAACATCTTTTCCAAAAGAGTGGAGCTCATTATTAACAAACGGATACCAATCTTTTCCAAAATGAAGCACATACCAGTCCAATCTTCAGGTGTTCACAATCTTGTCTATGTAGTGTAGGTACATTAACAGTACATATTAGAGGCATTATGGTGCACTAGAGAGAAGGTGTCATTGCTAATGAGTCTCAAGTGGTCCATACTAAATTTTGGACCTTCATAGTACTCTAGAAAATGTTTTTTTTAAGATGCTAAGCAACATGGATGTAAATCTATATGCAAGCTAACTACAGGTTCAGGCTATTCAAAGATGACTGGATCGCTTCCTTGGAAGTTCTGAAATCGCACTGAAAAACTACGATTTTTAAATTTTTTTATTAAACAATAAGTAATCAGATGATTGGCTAATGGATTTGTAAAATAAATCATTTTTTAGCGAAAATAGTGGCACCAGTGTAGCTCGAGTGCACACTTTCATCAAACCAAATTGGGGACCAAACAAATTCTAAGTCACTTTTGACAATAGTTCAAAGTTTAATATGTCAAGCGTGTGTGTCCTTCTGAGTTCCCATTTTCATTCTTTTCTGATGAAGGGCCATGAGGAGGCCATGAAGTTGTAGTCTTCCATTTCAATTCAATTTCAAAATCAGCCTGAATAATGATTTACTTCTATAAAACTCTGAAGCGCTTTGAATTCAGTAGTGTTTATATCCAAGCTATGTCACATTTCTGCCAACACACACCTACTCCCTTCTTCTGTCGATAACAGGTACCTGGATTACATCATTTGTAACCTGACTGCAATGCATTCCAAGCGCTATAAAAGATCACTAGGCGTGTATTCAATTCCAGCCTCCATTGGTAGCAAAGACAAACGCATTGCCATGAGTGATCCCCTTCTTAAAAACCCATTTGACCACCATGACTTTCAACATTATCATGACTTTGGGAATGCTGAACATGATATGGGATCTGGGGACATGCTAAAGAATCCCCAGCTAGCCCCCAGCGTGTACTTTGATAATCATTATGACTATTTAGTATGTGAGGATGGAGAGGATGTGACATGCTCCCCAGCTCCTGATGACTTCAATCCCTGTGAGGACATCATGGGTTTCAGCGTCTTGAGGGTGTCTGTTTGGTTTGTCAGTTTGTTGGCTGTACTGGGAAATTTGTTCGTGCTTTTTGTGCTCCTCACCAGTCGTTACAAACTCTCTGTCTCACGGTTCCTTATGTGCCACCTGGCCTTTGCTGACTTGTGTATGGGCGTCTATCTGCTTCTCATCGCCTCTGTGGATCTTTACACGCAATCGGAATACTACAATCATGCCATAGACTGGCAGACGGGACCATGGTGTAGCCTTGCTGGATTTATCTCCATCTTTGCAAGCGAGTTGTCCGTTTACACCTTGACCACTATCACGTTGGAGCGCTGGCATGCCATCAATTTTGCAATGGAACTACATCGGAAGCTGCGTTTGTCCCATGCCTCTGCTGTCATGCTTGGGGGTTGGTTTTTCTGCCTTCTGCTTGCCCTTATGCCTGTGTTGGGGGTAAGCAGTTACCAAAAGGTCAGCATATGCTTACCTATGAGCACTCAGAACCTGGTGGACCAGGTTTACATTTTATTTATGTTAGTCATCAACATCGTGGCCTTCCTCGTCATCTGTACCTGCTACATAAAAATATACTGTGCAGTGCGCAATCCGATGTACACCTCAGCCAGCAAAGATGGCAGCATTGCCAAGCGGATGGCAATACTCATTTTCACTGACTTTCTCTGCATCTCGCCAATCTCCTTCTACGCCATATCAGCTGCACTGGATCACCCACTCATAACCATTTCGAACTCCAAGATCCTGCTGGTTCTCTTCTACCCGCTCAACTCCTGTGCCAATCCTTTTCTCTATGCCATATTCACCAAGGCATTTCAGGGCGACATATTTATCTTGCTCAGCAAAATTGGTCTGTGTGAGCAAAAGGCCCAACTGTTCCGAGGCCAAACCATGTCTACAAAAGCAAGCAGCGAAGACAGAAACAGGCGTGGAGTAAAAGCAAAAATCCTACGCTGGTGGAACATTCAGGTTGCTGCTACCGTTAACAATCCGGTATCAACAAGGACACAAACACATGAAGAGGCAGGAAATGTGAACCTTCTGACAGTACATTTAAACACATTTAAGGACTGAACTTACTTGGGGGAAACGTTGCATTGCACTGGAATGATCCTCCTCCAAAAATGCAACATCTGAACTCATGCTTAAATATGATCTAACTCCTATATACAGACCAGTCTTGGAGACTGGAGACATGGCTACTATTTCAAACTTTAACATTATGCAGTTTGTTCTGGGTCAGTCTGCGGCTAATCGGAACTGACTTCACCATAGCTGAAGCATACGTCCAAGCTCTGCAAGCATTATTGCAAGCAAACATGGAAATAGTTATAATAATAACTATATATAATAATAGTTTATAATAGTTAAATATCATTGAATAGCCTGCCCAGTCACCTCACCTAAATCCTGGATCAGGATGAATTGGATGGCAAGAAACCAATCTCAAACTAGTGAAGAACATCTTTGGCAAATGTTTTACGAGAGGCGGAAAAAATATTTCAGCCGAATGTTTGAAGAAACAGATGTATTGTCCCGGTGCATAGAGTGTGTTAAGCTGTTGCTACTGGAGGATTTTTCTCTGAAAATAAAGTGGAACATTTGTACATCTGTTTAGTCAAAGTCAATCTTCATATTGTTACATTACCTCATTTGTTGAATAGGAACAAAATGCATGTGTTTCTTAATAATAATAATAATAATAATAATAATAAAAGTCTTTTGACATATTTATCACTTGGCCATGAAGATTGAAAGAACGCACTTCGGCAGTGTGAAGCTGAACTCCATTTGTCGTTGACCCATAATCATTTTTGATCATTTCTGCATGTGTTTCTTCGTTCTTTATCAGGGTCTACGTGTTTTGAATTTTTGAATTGAGACTGCATTAAAAACACAGCAATAGGGCTTTGATCTTGCACCAGGATTTGTTTGCCAATTAGCAGTGATCTGCTATCAATTAGTGCATGTGCATATTAGTTGTGTTTTTTAATTATAATATTATAATATGAAATGGATTAATTACAAATTGGTGTTAGGTGAATTGATAACTAATCTAAACTGTAACTAGTTACATGCATTAACCTAACCCTAACCCACTAGTGGCTGTACGTAATGTGGGAAAAATCGTTTGGTCAGCGTCACTGAGGTTGTGACGTCATAGTCTCACACCCGAGCATGCCGTGGGTATAAGTGTTAATGCACATAGTGGCGGAGTTTCAGCGTAAAGTGAACCTTCTGCCGGCGGAGATGTTCAGCTGAAGCTCATCGCCACAATGCGGGATTTATTGAGGTTCTTTACGTTCCGGACGGCTTCTTTTGTGCTGCGCCCCCTGCTGTATGCAGCTGGAGTTGCAGCCACAGCCGCAGGAGTTTATTGCATGATAAAGAAGCGTGGTGAATTGGAGAGAAGAGCGGATCCCGGGAAACATCTGTCCCTAAGGGTAAAGCATGTCTCTCTCACCCTGACGAGGGGATGATAGACCTGAGGGTGTTCTGACTCCAGCTTGATCTCCCGATGCTTTGCTTTGTTTCTATTTAGACAGTTTAGAACACACATCTGCTCTGCTGGATCCAGGCTCGGGATGTGATGTGGAGGAGGTGAATGTCACACCGACTGACAGCGCTGAACCTGAGGTAGTCCCCAAAACCCTCATCCCATCCATGTGTCCTTGTGTGTCCATCTCAGGACTCGGAGTGAACACACTTCTGGATGGATTGATAGATAGATGGATAGATAGACAATTATATAAATCAATAGATAGATAGATAGATAGATAGATAGATAGATAGATAGATAGATAGATAGATAGATAGACAATTATATAAATCAATAGATAGATAGATAGATAGATAGATAGATAGATAGATAGATAGATAGATAGATAGATAGATAGATAGACTGTCTGAGAGACAGACAATTATATAAATCAATATTCCACCACCTACTGGTCATTTATGATTCTGCAACATAAATGGCCAATCGGTTCGATTAGATAGATAGATAGATAGATAGATAGATAGATAGATAGATAGATAGATAGATAGATAGATAGATAGACAGACAGACAGACAGACAGACAGACAGACAGACATATATACATATATACATACATGCATACAGATAGAAGTGAAAGAAGCCACCAAACTTTGGATGTTTACCCGTCAGGTCAGTCTGTCTGAAGCTGAGAAGAAATACAAGCAGGCATTGGAGTCCACAGCTCAGCTGGAGAACAAGATGTCAAAACTAAAGTTCCAGGAACAGGAGTTGGAAAAAGCGCTGTCTAAAGAAATCAAGAATATTAACATGAAAAAAATGGTAAGTGAGAAAATCCTTATCTCAACCAACAACACGACGACTTGTGATGTCCATGCTTCACGATGAGCTACAGCTCTGGCTGTTTGAATGAAGTCTATTGTAGGTATGAACATCAGGCATACGTTTCACCCCTTTTTTGTTTGCTGGCTGTTTTTCAGCACTGTGCCTGCACAGAGGGGGCTGCTGAAATGATGAGCTTTATAGTTGAATTGGAGGAGAAAATGTTGAAGTTTCAAATCGAATTACTGACGGTACAGCAATTTCTTCATCCCACCTTAATTTAGACTAATGATAAACTTGAGTTCTTGAAATGTGTGTAAAGCCCATAAACCCAACAAACTTTGGTTGTTGAATCTTCAGGCCTCCTTGGATGAAAAGTATGAGAAATGTAACAGGCTGGAAATGATGATTAGTCAGGTTGAGTGTACAAACTATGAGCTGGAGGATGATTTCCACACGTTGGAGAAAGCAGTGGAGGAGTTAAAGCAACAAATCAGTGAAGCCAACAGAGAACATAGGAGCATATCAAAGGTAAGCAGAAGAATCCAAGTTTATGATGCTCGTTTATATTATATAGAAGTGGTTCGTTTGGACATGAACATTTCTGATGTTGGCTGTGCTTTAGAAGAACGATCAAAAACACCTGGAGTGGAAAAACCTTGATTCCAAACGGATGCAGTGGAATAATACTGAACTACGGGTAAGACCTAGTTTTTGAAAACTAGTCCTACTTTATAATGAAGAATCCCTCCAATTTTTAACTCCATATACGGTTTTGTATGTTAGCTGGTCCAATATATGAAAATTTCATCTCAGGTCCTGCACATAATTAATTCTAACTTAGTATCTAACAATCCCACCAGAGTTCCATCGGAAACCTTGGGTTCGCTCCCACTTAGACTTGGAAGTGAAAGCTTGCATGATCATTCATACCTCGTTCATTAAATGGCACTGATTGGATATTTATACGGCTCATGTTACCCTCATGCACACGGTTCTGATGACCTGAGAAGCTCCGAGCAACTTTGCGTTGAAGGGAACCTCAATTAACCTCACTATTTGACCATCTTCTTTTCCATGGCCGTGTTTTAGGATTTTAAAACAAAGTGTCACAATCTTCTTGCCATGAAAAGGAGGCACAAGAAGGCAATGGAACAGCTTGAAGTGTCATTAAAGGTACGTTTTTCTGCAGTCCTGACTGTTGTAGTTTGCGGTGTGTCAGGAAGGAAGTGTAGCATTTTATACCTGAGAATTAAAAGGTTCAAGCTTTGAGTGAATTTTTTGTATTTTATTGGGGGGAATGATTTCTGTATTAAACACTGTGGCGAATTATTAGGATGCAGATAAATCCAAAGAACAGATGGAGAACGAGAAGTCGGCCTTGATCTACAAAGTGCGCCAACTGACAGGCAGAGTGCAGCAGCTGGAGGAATTGCTGTATGACGTGAACCTTACACAGGCGGCGATAAAGAAGGTAAGTGCGAAAAGCCTCGCATGGAGCTTTTTTTCAATGTGGACTCATGAGGATGTTCATGCTGCATGCTGAGTGTGCTGGTCACATGTCTACATAATTTCGGTCGTATGATGTTTAGAGGTCGACCATGGATTTTACCGATACTGATAGCATGCTGATTACCAATTAATCAACCGATAGTTTTTAAAATGAATGACATCTGGAAATAGAAAGCAAGACAAGGAGACGTGGTGGTGGAATGAGGAAGTGCAGGAGAGCATTAGGGGAAAGAGGTTGGCAAAACAGAAGTGGGATAGACAGAGTGATGAGAAAAGTAAGCAGGAGTACAAGGAGATGCGGCAGCAGGTAAAAAGGGATGTGGCGAAAGCCAAGGAAAAGGCATATGAGGAGCTGTATAAGAGGTTGGACACTAAGGAAGGAGAAAAGGAGTTATACCGATTGGCCAGGCAGAGGGACCGAGCTGGGAAGGATGTACTGCAAGTTAGAGCAATAAAGGATGGAGAGGGAAATGTGTTGACTAGTGAGGAGAGTGTGTTGAGAAGGTGGAGGGAGTATTTTGAGCAGCTGATGAATGAGGAAAATCACAGAGAGAGAAGGTTGGAGGATGTGGAGTTGGTGAAGCAGGATGTAGATAGGATTAGTAAGGAGGAAGTGAGAGCAGCGATTAAGAGGATGAAGAATGGAAAGTCGGTTGGACCAGATGACATACCGGTAGAGGCGTGGAGATGTTTAGGAGAGATGGCAGTGGAGTTTTTAACCAGATTGTTTAACAGGATTCTGGAAGGGAAGAGGATGCCTGAGGAATGGAGAAGGAGTGTGCTGGTACCGATCTTTAAGCATAAGGGAGATGTGCAGACCTGCAGTAACTACAGGGGAATTAAGTTGATCAGTCACACCATGAAGTTATGGGAAAGAGTAGTGGAAGCCAGGCTGAGAGAAGAGGTGACCATCTGTGAGGAACAGTATGGTTTCATGCCGAGGAAGAGCACCACAGATGCCTTTTTTGCTTTGATGGAGAAGTTGACGGACGAGGTCAGACAGGAGTCTCCCTGGACTATGATGTTTGCAGATGATATTGTGATTTGTGGTGAGAGTAGAGAGCAGGTTGAGAAGAGCCTGGAGAGGTGGAGATATGCGCTGGAGAGAAGGGGAATGAAAGTCAGTAGGAGTAAGACAGAGTACATGTGTGTGAATGAGAGGGAGGGCAGTGGAGTGATGCGGTTGCAGGGAGAAGAGGTGGAGAAGGAGGAGGAGTTCAGGTACCTGGGGTCAACTGTGCAAAGTAATGGAGAGTGTGTTAGAGAAGTAAAGAAAAGAGTGCAGGCAGGGTGGAGTGGGTGGAGAAGAGTGACAGGAGTGATTTGTGATAGTAGGGTATCTGCAAGAATGAAAGGGAAAGTTTATAGGACTGTGGTGAGACCTGCGATGTTGTATGGATTAGAGACAGTGGCATTGAGTAAAAGGCAGGAGGCAGACCTGGAGGTAGCAGAGCTGAAGATGTTAAGGTTTTCGTTGGGAGTGACGAGGATGGACAAGATTAGAAATGAGTTTATTAGAGGGACAGCACATGTAGGATGTTTTGGTGACAAGGTGAGGGAGGCGAGATTGAGATGGTTTGGATATGTGCAGAGAAGGGACATGAATTATATTGGTAGAAGAATGCTGAAGATGGAGCCACCAGGTAGGAGGAAAAGAGGAAGGCCAAGGAGGAGGTTCATGGATGTGGTGAGGGAAGACATGCAGGTAGTTGGTGTGAAAGAGGCAGATGTAGAGGACAGGGTGGTATGGAGACGGATGATCCGCTGTGACAACCCCTAATGGGAGCAGCCGAAAGAAGAAGAAGAAGAGGAGTTTTTAAAATGAATACTGAATAAAAAAACTAGATATAAAACACTTCATGTAAAACAGTACTGGACTTTATTACAAAAATTAAAAAAAATATAAATACAGTACTGAATCAGCAAAATGTGCTAATTGAAATAACAAATTATATTAATAAATAATGAGGAAAATGAAAGACATACATTCAAACTGAAACAAAAATAACACTCCAAATAAATAAAAACAGTTACATCGAAAATGTATATAAAAATACACTTCAAATAAACGGCACATTGCGTCACTGATTCGCATCTAAAGGCCAATCTCAAAACTGTATAACACAACCCGGAAAAACTATAGGTATGGATCTTTGATGATAGCTGATAGTTCCAGCAATCAACTATTGATATATATATATATATATATATATATATATATATATATATATATATATATATATATATATATATATATATAAATTGTCACACTGACACACAGCATATTCTTCTCCATGTCTGTGTTTTAGGACTGTGAGCAAGCATGGCAGGCTTATACCATCCTGAAGTCAGAGTACGAAGAGATATTTAAACAACCACCAACGGTAAGCTTCTCCACGTCAATTATCCATCCTCTTCTATAATTTTATGATTTGTAAGCGAGAGTGGGAAGCCTCAGAAGTGTAATCTCAGCTGCAATTGTGTCCTTCCAGGAATCATTAGTTGAAGCTGAGAAGAAACATGAGCAGCTGAGTGCAGCAGTTGAAGGAAGAGCTTCTGAGATGGTAAGGAAGTGTGAAGAGATAAGAACAGTAGGTCGAAATATAGAAAAGGAAAGTCAGGACTTTTTTTGTCAAGCACTCACATTTAAACCACATTTGCTTTATGGCTTTTTTTAGGAGGTGAAAAAAGAGCAGGAGGATCTCAGTATCCTGGAGACATCTTGCAATAAGACAACAATGTGACAAGTGCATATTTATTTCCCTCATTAAATCATGACCGCTGTAGTAAGTTGTAATTGTACATTCTTCTACTGTATTTAATGATGCCACATTAAACACGTGTGAATTAAATAGAACCAACAAGAGATGTCGCTATAATTTGAAGTCACTCTGATAAAGGGGCCATTAATGTAACCGCTTTGATGGTTGAACTCTCCAGGACTCTTTGAATGAAGCCAAGAATAAGTGGGCAGATATGAGCAGGTCCATTTCTGCCTTGAAGGAAAGGAAGACTTCCCTGACGGATGAAACAGACTACATGGAAAGAGTAAATGAGAATTTGCTGAAAGACCTCTATAAACTCTGCAATAAGACAGCAGTGGCATTATGGGTAAGTGAGAAATCCTTGGCAATAAACAGTTGCTTTCACGACTAGTGACGGACAATATTTTCACGGACCCGTTTAATGTCAGACAATATTTTCACAGCCTGGCCCTCAAGGTGTGGCGGATAAATACAACAAAATAAAATGATAGGACCATAAAAACTGGTATTTTCTAAATAAAACTTTCTTTCGGCTTCTCCCGTTAAGGGTCGCCACAGCGGATCCTCCGCATGTTTGATTTGGCACATGTTTTTACGCTAGATGCCCTTCCTAACACAACCCTCCCCATTTATCCGGGCTTGGAACCGGCACTAAGAGTGGCTGGGGTTGGTTCCCTGACTGGGGATCAAACCCGGGCCTCAGCAGTATGAGCGCCGCATCCTAACCACTAGACCACCAGGGAACCCTTATCATGTTCTTTCGGCTTCTTCCATTAGGGGTCACCACAGCGGACCATCCGCATGTTTGAGTTGGCAAATATAAGTAATAAACGTGAATCCACTGTGTTGTTTTTTGTTTATTTAGCTCGCTTGGGGGTTTCAATTTAGCGGTAATGTATTGTGTGTTAGCGGCCGGAGCAGCCCCTTTAAGAAGGTAGCGGACGAAGGTAAGACATGTGACCGAGGCATCTTGACATGCATCAAGTGAGTCATCCGGAAGGAAGAATCTGGTAATTTTCCAAAATAAAACATTAATAATAAATACAACAGAAATAATGTAAACTATGTATTCTTTCTGTGCGGCCCGGTACCAATTGACCCACTGACTGGTGCCGATCCGCGGCCCGGGGGCTTGGAGACCACTGGTGTAACCCATCAGGCAGCACAAACCTCACAAGTCCTCACATTTCCATTTCTATATTTTTAAAGATTTTTTTGAAGGTGCTTCATACTGAAAGCACTGAAAGGAAGATGATTTTTGGGCTAAAAAGCAGTTTCCGACACCACTTTCACATTTGTGAATCCCTAACCAGTGTTCTCCAGAATGGACAAACCCTGTAATAGTTAATTTATTTTCGAAAACACACAGGCACAGACTTGTCTCACCATCTGCATGTTTTTTTAGACATTCCCTGTGTACTAGTCAAGTCAAGTCAAGTCAAGTTTATTTGTATAGCGCTTTTCACAACAGACATTGTCTCAAAGCAGCTTTACACAAATCAACAGTGATGGTGAATGGTGTGCATTTGTCCCTGATGAGCAAGCCGTGGCGACTGTGGCAAGGAAAAACTCCCTTAGAGACAACAACACAAACAAAATAAGCTTTACTCAGTAGCTTGGAGAAGACCAGAATTTTGACCTGGTACACACTCATAATACATCTATGGCATATGGCAACTGAGCAGTTGAGTTTTAAAGGCCTTGCTCAGGGACCAAGCAATTGTAGCGGGGTTTGAACTCATGACCTTCTGATCCTACCGCCTATTATAAATGCTTCTTGTGCTAGAGCTAATCAATTCACATTGTAGAATTGTGGTTTGACTGGTCATATATTTGACATGATCTTATCTTCTACCTGGATAATTCTCTGACCACACCATCTGACCAGCTTTCATGCTCTCCTTACATTGCTAAACAGGTTTGATCATGTAGTTTTCTCTCAGTTCTGTCTTCACACACCAACCAACTACTTGACAGCTGGATGAACTGGGTTCAACTTCCACAAGCTCCATTCACCCTATTGTTGTCTTTCTTCACCGGCTTCCTGTAGCTGCAGGATCGGATTTTAAACAACCACAAAGCCAGAAAAACATTCCAGCACACCAATGGGGTGAATACTGAATGCAATCACAATGGATTTATGGTTTTAATTATTGGATTATTAGAAGGTATTGGACTGTAATTCGTGTGGTTTAACACTATGCACTGTGTGTTTATATTAAATTTGATGGTTGTCAGTATTAGTAGTAAATCTAACTGATATTGACCAACATTACACCACTTTACTTATTATTTTTAATAATAAAGGTGCAAAATAATTGTAGTTTCCTCAGATGCAAATAAATGTATTTATTGTTAATCCTTTTATTGTAAAGGATTCTGTTTTCTAGGAATGTATGAAAATATAATAAGATGTATGAATTACCATAGTGATATAATGTTAGATGCTGTTTAACAAAATGCTCCAAAATAGGCCAGGGTTCTAAAAGTAGAAACAACGTGAAGAACGTCGATCCTAGAAAACTAGACGAACATCGTACACACAAATTTGCTTTTAAGCAAAAACATCTAATTTTCCCAACCATACAGTATGTGGTCATGTAAATCAGCTATGATATTGTTTACATGGGTTGAAATGGAAGTTCTTGAGACTTTACCAATGCCCTTGTGGTTGAATGAGAGCAAATCTTTACAAGCACACTCCAAAATCTAGTGGAACATCTTCCCAGAAGAGTGGAGGTTATTATAAGAGGAAATGGCAATTGAATGTGGAGTGGGATGTTAAAAAAGCACATGAGGCTCAATCTTTTGTCCGTATAGAGAATCTTGTTAACGAGGTCTGAGTGTCACACCGAATGTCCCCAAAGTGTTCATCCCATCCATGTGTCTTTGTGTGTCCATATCAGGACACTTTGATGACTAGTAGCTCGCTATCTTCATTAGCTTAAACAGACAGACAGGCAGACAGACAGACAGACAGACAGACAGGCAGGCAGGCAGACAGGCAGGCAGGCAGGCAAACAGACAGACAGACACAGACAGACAAACAGACAGACAGACAGACAGACAGACAGACAGACAGACAGACAGACAGACAGACAGACAGACAGATAGATAGATGTTTTCATTCGGTTACTGTGTACCACATCAAGGCCTTTTCAGCATTTTCTCGGAATACCCACTTGCATATTTGATTTATATTAGCAACAGACAGTTTAACAAGTTAGCAAGACTGGTTTAGCCATTTTGCATTCAATGACATGCAATGAACTGATGCCGAGATGTTTGGGGGGGTTTTGGGTGGACTATTTAGGTGAAACCAGCATCATATATTTCGATCAACATGACATAACACAATCGATTAAATGAAAATGAAAGCTTTCGCAATTTGATCAAAGCAACGAGAATTGTTTTTTGGGTGGTTCCATGAAATTCCGGAGTAAGAACAGGAGCTTTGAGGATAGATTGGACTGTAGTTAATGTCAACAGTCTGCTACATTGACTCAGGACTTCTTTCCGCTTCTGATCATCGTCACTGTAACCTGCAACATCGTATATCTGCTATAAATGGACATTCGGTGCAACCCAGATTTGTCTATTTGTTGTCAAATCAAGTTGCTCCACATGCAGGCGAATTGCAGTTTGTGATAAATTATAGTCTGAGATAAATGACAGTTTGTGGTAGATTTTAAATGTGTGGTAAATTAGAGTCTGAGATAAATTACAGTTCCAGGTCAATTTTGTTTTTAAGTCTAAGGTAAATGTCAGTCTTGGCGAAATGAATCATATGTAAAAAGCATTATATCAGCTGACACCTGGTGCAGGTGATTCTTCTATTCAATATCAACTGTGAGCAAATGAGACAGACCTTCACACAGTAAAAAATATTTGACATTTCGAATAAACACAGCCTACAGGTCCAAAACTCTAATGGATGTACTTTATGCTGTGGATGTACTTCTTGCTTATATATCCAGGTTATTGTATATGGGTCTAAATGCCCCATCCATGCCTGGGACACCTGTGTGTTTGCTCTTTGATTTGATATTATTATATGAATGTATCATATATTGGTTCAGCATCAGATGTGCAGACAGTCTACCTAATGGGACTAAACAGGTATAAAGCTTTCAAATGACCAGCACCTGCTTGGAGCTTCTTTTGCCTTCAAATCTACTTTTAGTTTAACTCAGATAATGATCTCTAATGTCGATGTAAGAGCAAAGCAAAGCAAATTTAATGGGACAAAATCTGAGTATCCATGAATGGCCTGTTCCCAATGGACAAACCCTGTTACAGTTCATTTATCAAGAAAATACACAGGCAGATTCTCGGCTCACCATCTGCATATCCTTTGCACATTCATTGAATTCTACATAAATATCATACAAACAATTAAGCTTTAACCAACGGAGCTCAGAGTAAAAGGTCTTGTAAGGCTTTACCCAAAAGGCTGACCAAATCATCTCTGTTCACGTGACCAGACATTTAATGTTGACTTTTAATCATTAGCTTTAAACATATTAACTTTATGTTGACTTTAATCATGAAAAAACATGACATTTCCTATTCTGGTGAACGTCACTCTTCTCGTGCCCTAAACTAGTCCATCGAGACTCTGATTTGTGTTAATTGAGGCTTTAGGTAAAGTAGGTGAAGTGCTTTGAGAGGTTTGCATATGTGATTTGACTGATGGAAGCAAATGAGCAGCTCACTTTATTACCAAATGAAAAAAAGGACATGTTTGCTCTGTACACAGGTTTGTTGATCTTTTTTTTCACAAGTGTGTACTCTTAGTTTTGTCTAGTCATTTCTGGCTGGAAAAATGCTTGCTGTTATTTTTTTATTGTTTTCCTTGATTCACTCACAATTACTGTTTTTTCTGTATCTGTAACGTTTCTTTACACAAAATCCCTCGATTGACCACAAGGTGGCAGTTCTATCCCTTTTTGTGTTTAATGAATTTTAACCAGCTGGCCACAAAGTGGTTTATAGCGGAGGTACACTATACACTTTTCTCATAATGTTCCCACAAAGTTTTTTCCTTCACTTGAATTAGGAGACCCAATACTGTTCCTGCATTAGAATGCTCCTGTGCACAAAGTCAGCTCCATGAAGATATGTTGTGCATGGTTTGGAACAGAAGATCTTGACTGGTCTGCTATAAAACTATGACCTCAACTCTACTGAACTCCTTTTAAAAGAATTAGAACACAAAGGTTACGTGATGTTAAATCTTCAATTAAAAATAAAGATTTGTTTGAACAACCGATAATGTGGAGGATGTTTCCTGTTTTCCATGCAAACACATCACACTGTTCACAACAGTCTACATTTCCCTGTAAATCAGTTATACTGGTGGTTATAATAAATCTCTTCATATAAGTGCTTTTATGGTTGGACTAAGAAAATGTCCATTCCAGGGCCATATTTATCTGATAATATTAACATATTTACATGAAGAACTTTCTCAAGTAAATAAACTGAAAGGAAAAAAAACAAAACAGAATTGTGTCCTGGATCTCATGAAAAAATCGTTAAATCGCGTTATTGCACCACCTACTGGTCATTTATGATTCTGCAACATAAATGGCCAATCGGTTCGATTAGATAGATAGATAGATAGATAGATAGATAGATAGATAGATAGATAGATAGATAGATAGATAGATAGATAGATAGATAGATAGATTTGATGAGCATAGAAATGAATGCTGTCTACCGACTTGTGTTCAGGGTACACAATAACCATAAATCAGGAATCTTCAATTAATTAATTAATATTTAAACACAGTTTCTGTAACTGTTCAGTCATAAGATTGATAACTATAAGATAGGTATGTGCTTTTTAAACATCCAGGTCCACATTTAGTTTCCATGTGCTGTTATAATAAGGTCCACTCTTTTGGGAAGATAGATTTTTGTGCTCCATTATTGCTTTAATGATATAACATTTCCAATTACAGGAAAAAATGTCTCTGGATTTAGGTGTGTATTGCTATCATATGGAGTTACAGATAACTCAGATGTTACAGATGTTCTAACTTCAGAAACCACATAATTTATAATATTTCAGTCCTGCCTGAAAATCCGCTCCCATCCACGAGGTGGCAGTAACGCGCCTGATCACTGCTTCTCCAACTGCTTTTCACGTGTCGGCTGAACATCTGTATAAATGGCCGAACACTTTATATTTATATTGACGTTTTTTTTAAATCGAGTTTCTGTAAGGAATTGAAGCTGCTTTCAGCCATGAGGTAAGTTTCATCCCATTCTCTGTGTGAACCCCAGACTCCATCTCTGCTGTCATGTAGAAGTATGTGGGGGTTTGGAGGAAGAGTGCACACATGGACCAAAATGTCGGCACACACACACACACACAGACACACACACACACACACACAGCAAGCTATAGTATTTCATACACATCAGAAGAACATTTTAATAGAAGTTACACACACACACGTTGCATGTGCATATCTGATTAGCTATATTCTACTACACATTGTTCCAGTAACTGTTCAGCCAAAAGATTGATTGAACATCCCATTCCAGATTTAGTCCCCATGTGTTGTTATAATGAGTTTCACTCTCCTGGATTTTCCACTCCAGCCCATATAAAGCAGATCTTCTTTGTGCATTGTCGTTGTTCGAATAAAAGAAAAATTTGCATCCAAAGACGTTCTAAACAATTGGATGTACAAATGATTTATAACTTTTTTTCTAGGTCAAAAAAATTAAATAAAAGGAGTTCCGCAGGAAACGTACCGCAGGAAACGTATCCCAGGAAGTCTTCAGATACTAATTCTTCACAGGTAAAGATTGAACCAGGCTTCTGTTTTCTACCTCCTCAATTCATCAATGGTCTAAAGGTGTCCTGCTACTCATAACATCATATTTCTGTCATCCTATCAAACTAAACTGCTATAACCTGAACAGCACGGATGATCTTTGCTCTACAATTGTGATTGTTTTTTGATCTGTAGCTGTGTGAGGACTTGAAAAAGGGGAATGAAGGTGAAGAGAAGGAAGACCGTCCAAACACAGAGGAAACCTTGGAGCTGAGCAGCAGTGATTATGAAAATGACCTCCCCAGCACACCTGAAGTTTCCATTCATGAGGAGGAAGCTGATGAAAATGACTTCCTCTGTAAGACATCACGCCAGGTCACTTTACAGCAGGTTAGGTCCGCCCAGGTCACTTTACAGCAGGTAAGCTCCGCCCAGGTCACTTTACAGCAGGTTAGCTCCGCCCAGGTCACTTTACAGCAGGTTAGCTCCACCCAGGTCACTTTACAGCAGTTTACCCCCACCCAGGTCACTTTACAGCAGGTTAGCCCCGCCCAGGTCACTTTACAGCAGTTTACCCCCGCCCAGGTCACTTTACAGCAGGTTAGCCCCGCCCAGGTCACTTTACAGCAGGTTAGCCCTGCCCAGGTCACTTTACAACAGGTTAACTCCACCCAGGTCACTTTACAGCTGGTTGGCCCCACCCCTTTACTTTGCATGAGATAAGCCCCACCAATTTATCTTACAGCATGTTAGCCCCACTCATTTACATTACCACAGTTTAGTCCCACCCATTTACATTACAGCAGGTTAACTCCGCCTGCTTACATTACAGCAGGTTGACTCCGCCCATTTGTTACAGCTGGTTAAAAGTGAACACACTTTTTTTTTTTTTTCTCTTTTTAGTTTGTGAAGATTGCCAGTCGTTCTTCTTTAACAAGTGTGAGGTCCACGGTCTGGCACACTTCATCCCCGACACTCCCGTTCCCATGGGGGTCGCTGACCGAGCCAGACAAACTCTTCCTCCTGGACTAGAGATTCAGAAATCCAGTATTCCTGGCGCAGGCCTGGGAGTGTTTAATAAGGGGGAGCTCGTTCCAGTGGGGGCACATTTCGGACCCTACCAGGGACTGCTGGTAAACAAAGAAGATGCCATGAAGAGTGGCTACTCATGGGTGGTAAGGGGGCCAATCTTATACACGGGTGTCCAAAAATGTTTGTTCATAGTGTAAATATAGAGTAGAATCTTAAATGTATCACCATTTGTAGTGAAAGGACAGTTGTACATGGAGTATTGTTGTTCCGGTGTAGCATATTGTGATTGTGTGTTTTGTTTTTTTTTTTTTTTTTTTTTTGTTTTTTTTGTTTTTTAAATTCCAGATATACACGAGCAGACAGTGTGAAAAATACATCGATGCCAGGAGAGAGATTCATGCTAACTGGTTAAGGTGAGGAATATATGTCACGTTGTTGGGACTTAGTGATATTTATGTATATATGTAAATTAAATTTTTGATGTTTCTCTCCTTTTCTACTACTTCCTCCTCAGGTATGTGAATTGCGCTCGTAAGAATGGAGAGCAAAACCTTGAGGCGTTTCAGTATCAAGGGGGAATTCTGTACCGCTGCTGTCGGTCCATCAATCCAGGCCAGGAGCTCTTGCTGTGGTACGATGAGAAATACGCCAGAGATCTGGGCCCAACGTTTGTCTACCTCTGGAGGAAGAAATGCTCTGCAAATGGTAAGGTAAAAAAAATGTTTTTCTTTTTAAATTTAAATTGTCACTGATTTGTTATGTAATGTATATTCATCTGCTTTACCAGAGATTCTTCCAGAGTACTATTTTAGGTCCATACAGTATGTCTTTGTGGTCCTAAATAATTCCCTGAACCAGGACTGAATATATGAGTGTTTGTGGTTACCCCTTTACAATTTGTTAGTTCTCAAAACGAATATCATTTGATTTCTGATCTTTTCCCCCACTCTTTTTATTTTTTCTTTCCCAGGAGGAGCTCGAATACAAATCTCCTGCTCCCTGTGCTCTGTTTCCTACACCACTCGACTTTACCTTGACAACCACATCAAGCGATGCCACCAAGAAGAGTATGTGAGACTGCAAGAATCCAGAAAGCTCGAACAAGCCTCCAGTCAGGAAACATCTGATCCGACTCTCAGTTCTACTAAAGAAACGCAGCAGGAATTTCAGCCCTCCTCAGTTGGGGGGAGCGGTTCTAGTAGGCCGAGGCCGTATCGCTGTTCAGAATGTGAAAAATCTTTTCTCTCGCTGGGTTTTCTCAAACGGCACCAGCGCTGCCACAGGGGTGGGCACCAGTGCTCGCATTGTGGAAAGATTTTCAAGCAGCCGTGGCATCTCCAAGAGCACCTGCACATTCACACGGGAGAAAGGCCGCACTTGTGCACGCAGTGCGGGAAAAGTTTTTATACGAAACCCCTCCTCCTGCAGCACATCCGCATTCATACGGGCGAGAAGCCGCACTTGTGCACGCAGTGTGGAAAGAGGTTCGCCAACAGGTTCTCATTTAGGATTCACCAGCTCATTCACACGGGCGAGAAGCCGCACCGCTGCAACCAGTGCAACAAGAGCTTTGCGGTGTGGCAGTACCTCCGGAAGCATCAGCGCATGCACAGAGACGAACGGCCGCACGTTTGCTAACAGTGAAACGCTTCAGGAACAAGCCCGATCTTACCAAGCATTCCCTCATTCACACCGGAGTGAAGCCGCATTTCTGTGCAGAGTGCGGCAAGAATTTTACCCTGCGCCATAGTCTGGAACGGCACCTGCTCAGTCACTCTGGAACGAAGCCGTACCGCTGCCACCTTGTGGTGGAGAATTAGATGTACCGCGAGCGCTGAAAAGTATCCCAAAACAGGCAGTTGCTTCTCCATAAAAAACACTACAAATTCTAGACAGATCCCATGAAGATCTGCTTTTATTGGGCTGGAAGATCTTGTGTGGCCTGCTAAAGCACTCAATCAAGTGAATTGGAACGACATTTCAGGCCTCCCTTCATCTATATGAGTATCAAACTACCCTTAATAATGCATATTAAAAGTTATTCGAACAAGGAATGGTACTAAATGTGTAATGGGATGTTTAAAAAGAATATTTTAATATAAATAATAAGAATATATAATGCTTTGAGTTTATTAATATGGCAGAAATAAAAACGGTTGCTGGTCTTAAACACTCGGACGTTCCTTCGTCAGCTCTGTGAGCTTTGCCTTTTATGGAGATTTGTGAGCCGTCAGTGCATAAACACTGATGCTAAATAATGTGAATTGGTTGAAGTATGACTTTGACTACTAAATTAATTTAGCATATTTTAATGCAGGGGTCCAGGGGTAATTTTTTTTTCTCACTTCTTTAATTGGGGTCTGTAACAGAAATGTAAAAGACTTGTTGCCAGTTTTCGCAAACGTCTTATTGCAGTTGTTGCCGCCAAGTGTGGCACAACCAGTTATTTGGTTTAGAAGGACATTACTGTGGCCAGGTAGCTTTTGATAGCATTTAAATAAAACGCGTTTACACTGCATGTTTAGTAAATTTCTATCCCTTACATCCTGTTTTTCAGTTTATACTGTGACAAGGGCTCGTATAAATACTGCTGCATACTGTATACTGTATTTTCCGGACTATAAGCCGCTACTTTTTTCCCACGCTTTGAACCCCGCGGCTAAAACAACAAGGCAGCTAATTTATGGATTTTTCCTGGGGTTTTTCCTGGTTTCACAAGCTTCAAGACAAAAAATTGAGCCCAATGAAATTGCTGAAGGGGTTCAGGTGAACCAATTAAACTCTTTATATTAAATCAGATGCGCTCCCACTGAATCGGGCCGCCCCACATCATAAATATGGATGAGGTTCCTCTGACGTTCGACCTGCCGCTCACTCGGACTGTCTACAGGAAATGCGGATCATTCGTCACGCTGAAAACAACCGGGCATGAAAAAACACTTCACCTGTGTTCTGAGCTGCACGGCATCGGGAGAAAAGCTTCACCGATGGTGATTTTTAAACGCACGACGATGCCAAAAGATAAACTCCCGAGAGAAATAGTTGTGAAAGGAAGGAGGAAGACAGTGAACAATGACTTTCTTGGTAGGCTACTGTTTAGATACAAGCCGTGTAACAGACACTGTCTTTCGTTAAAGCCTGTGTAAAGTTCATTAGTTTCAGTGTAGACTTTATGTTCAAAATAAAAATCTTTGTCAAATTCAGTGGGTGCGGCTTATATTTGGTTGCGCTTAATAGTCCGGAAATTACGAAGATTTTACTTTTACTGAGTATCAAAGATTTCAAATTTAATAAAAGAGGTGTTACACGTGTCTTAGTGTTGACTAGGACTAATGCATCTTTGAGCCTACGTCCAGTATGAGACATCAGATACTCTAAGACTTTTACACATATTGGAATATTTGACTTTGAGCTTGAAATGGAGTTGCAGTAAGGGATCTATACTTTTACTCAAGTATGAATTTAAGGTACTCTTCACACCTCTGCTAACTGAATCTTATTTAGCAACTTTGCTCGGCCAGTGCAGGGGCTGCTGCAGTAGCTTGAACCACGGTCTTCTGTAGCTCCCTAAAAACCAATGGAAGGGCTTTTGGAGGATAAAACACTGCATTTACTTATGGCCTGTTTTATAGCCTGTGTTATAGCCTGCTGGGGATTAAATTGATCCACCATCCACAAATAGATGACCTGGTGAAGCAGTTTCATCCGATGCTTCAAGTTTTAATAGGGTCGTAAAATCCTTGTGGCATCTTGGATATCATTAGGGAAAGTTGGGAAGAGGGAATTTCTGGATAAAACAGGAGAATTTGCTACAGGCACAAGAATGCCAATCCCAGGTGTACAATAGGGGTGCTTATTTCTCTCCAAAAAACTTAAATTAGGACTTTACTTGGAAATTAAAGAGAACCATGCAGGATCATTCACCATTATTTAATCTTAATCCATGAGCTTTGATAAAAACGTAAAAAGACAGTAGATCTGAAGCCACTGTAATACTGAATCTTTAACCCCTGCAGAGAAGCCAAACACACTGGTCTACTCAAACGTTTTTAATCCGGTACCATTTTCTTTACCAGTTTCCTGCCTAAAATGTGCTATTTTTCAGTGGACCTCTTACAGCTCTCTCTCCTGTGTCCAAACCACAGTCACAACATGCTCATTTTAATAGCTGCCATAGTTTCGCTTCCTGCTGGTGGGCTGGTTTGTGTTTTTTTTTTTTTTTGCTGAAACAGGGACGGGGACTCTGCAATACACTTTAACTTTTATGGTAAAACCTTAATACTTATGCATTGTTCTATCATGGACTGTTCAGTCTGTCATATTGTTTTCTTTATAAATGTATCCCTGTTAGTTTATCTGTAATGAGCGTGCCAGAGGCAAAGGTCGCAAGGAACAAGTCCCTAAGACGAAATGAGGAAGAAACGTTGAGAGGAATCGGATTTAAAATGGAACCCGTCCTTGTCTGGATGACATTCATTCATTCATTCTTCACTCTATCAACTGTTCAGTGATAGGGACTTGACTGTAAAGCTATTGTTGAGCTATTGTTGACTGTTCCTAAGCTAAAGTTTGTTCATTTCTGTCCATCTTTCTCGTCATCTAGAGACGTACCAGTGCCAATTGGATCCCACTACATGTGTGTAGTTTTGACATTGGACCTCCTGGAGTGTTTAAAGGCTCTGGCATGGAGAAGCTGGTGCTGGATCTGTGATGATCACAAATGTTGAGCTCAGTAGCTCCTAGTTTTATAACCATAAACTGTATAAGACTGTAGAAAGAACATTACTTATAATCTTATACTCCAGTACTCATGTTAGTTCTCTCTCTCCGGTGTTCTGTATTGTTGAAGATTTATGATCTTGATGTCACCCAAATGAGGATGGGTTCCCCTTTTGAGTCTGGTTCCTCTCAAGGTTTCTTCCTCATAACATCTAAGGGAGTTTTTCCTTGCCACAGTCGCCACTGCTGCTCATCAGGGATAAATGCACACTATTCACCTTGACTGTTGATTTCTGTAAAGCTGCCTTTAGACAATGTCTGTTGTGAAAAGTGCAATAGACATAAACTTGACTTGACTTGACTTGACTTTCTAATTGCTCACCATCCACAGTAATGTAATGTTTCTTTAGGCTGACCATGCAGAGCCGTCTTCAGCAAACATCGCCACCTTAAATGCCACTTACTCTAATCATTATTTTAGTGGTATACCAAAAAAAAAAAGTGTCCACCGTTTGATCTGACTGGGCATTGTGTACCATTATTGACCAAAATTTCACACAGGTGCTTAAATACATAAATACAACCAAGAGAAACCACATTAGAACATTTTCCACCTTAAATGTTACATGGCTATACACCAACAAATGCCAGTGAGTGGTGTTGGAGACAGATGCAAGTACAGTTAAAAGAAGGTGCAGAAAAAGAGTGCTATGAAACACCAGTGTTTATTAGACATTAATATATAAAAACAAAGAAAATGTAGACAGCAGGCAAAGACAGAAGTTAAAAACTTGGTTTTTATTCCTCTTTTTTTTAGAGCAGTTCAAGGAAGTAGAAGCAACAATAACTAAAGAAAACATTCGATTAATGCTTGAAACTGACGAAGACAACGACAATGATTTCCAAGAGCAGCAGAACAGCAATGGCGATTGTAACGATGGTTCTATCGGAAAACTGGCCGTCCGAATGTATCTTTCCTGTTTCTGTACACACAAAAGATGCAACACATACCGAAACAGAGACATTACAATGCAGCCCTTAAGTACTTTAAAGTGTAGCTATCCAAAACTATCATAAAAAAAAAAAAACACATTTTGATTATTGTATGCATTGACCAGGCATAACATTATGACCACACGGACCAGCCTTTGCTCCCTACATGCATCAATGAGCCTCGGCCGCCCATGACCCTGTCGCCGGTTCACCACTGTTCCTTTCTTGAAGAACTTTTTATAGATACTGGACCACTGCAGACAGGGAACAGCACACAAGATCTACAATTTTGGAGATGCTCAGCCCCAGTCGTCTAGCCACCACAATTTGGCCCCAGACTCGCTCCAATCCTTACATTTGCCCATTTTTTTCTGCTTCTAACACTTCAACTTTGAGGAGAAAATGTTCACTCGCTGCCTAATAAATATATCCACCCACTAACAGGTGCCTTGATGAAGAGAACAGTGTTATTTAATACACCGCTCAAAATGTTATAATGTCATAATATTATGTCTGGTCTGTGTATATGAAAGTGTGGCTCACCTATGACAGTCAGTGTGGTAAGTTCTGAAGTGGCATAGCGCTTGGTCTTGCTGTTGTAGGCAATGCAACTGTAGTTGCCACTTTGTTGTATTCCAACATTGGACAGAATTACTGTAGAATTCTTTGGCGGAAGCTTGACATCATTAAAAAGCCATGTGAACTCAGCAGCAGGGACGGACTGGGCTGAACAGGACAATATCACGGTTGAGCCATTTTTCAGGACATCATCAGCAGGTTCTCGTTTTATAGTAATACGATCCGGGCCATCTGAGGAAAGATTTAGAGGAAAGATGTGGGATTAAGTTGACGATGTTTTGACAATTTGAATTAAGTCGTTAATGAATTTTTTTAACAAATACATTTCTGAAGGTTTAATGGGCAGAGTTCAACATTGGAATTGTGATCATTTTCAGTTCATTTAAAACCCCCTCCCAATTTACACCCATGTCCCTAATGCGCCACCATTTCTTTTTAAATTGGCAATTTCAACTACAGTCCCAAGTCCAAAAATGTGTAGTGTAAAATGTAAATAAAAAACAATGCAATGATTTCTCATAAATCCGTATTCTATTCACAATAAACCAAAAAAAGATCTTGAGAATATACAACATTTTAAGGAAGAAATAAGGTCATTTTCAATTTGGGACAGGGCCATGTTTACCACTGTGTAGCATCAAGTCTTCTGTCCGAATACATCCGGGAACTGAGGAGACCAGTTGCTAACGTTTTGGGAGAGAAATGTTATCCATTCAGTTCTGGGTGTCCTTTGTTGTGTTCTTCGTTTCATTATGTGGCAAATATTTTCAAATGGTGAAACGTCTAGACTGGGGAGGTGGTAGCTTATTGGTACAGTATGGTGATGATAATAATAATAATAGTAATAATAATGCACAACCCAAAAGTACGGCACTAAATAATTAACAGGAAGTGATATTTGGTGCTCTATTTATACAACAAGCTTCTTTAGTTATACTCAACAATTTACTCAACAAACAGTCCACTTTGTGGACTTACAGTTGATGGCGAGGTTGAAAGCAGAACTAGTTTCCGATTCAAGTTGATTCTTGGCTGTGCAGTGGATTGGCCCTTGCAGGTCCGTGCGGAAAACTTCACTAATGATGAGCTGGTTGTTGTTCTGCACCACGTGCTTCCCATCCACCACCACAGGAGCTGAATTGTTTAACCATGTGTAAGAGAGAAAGGATCCTTTGGCAGAGCAGGTAAAGACTACAGTGCTGTTGTATTCCACTGCTTCAGGAAGGTTAGAGGTGATACTAACTTCTGCCACAGGTGCTGCGAAAAATCAAATAAAAAATGCATTAGTTTGTTAAAGAAAAAGAGCCAAGCTGGCATACAGTAGAGGAAGTTCAAATATGTATTTAACAAATTTGCATGAAGCTTTTGCATCACAGTTGGTTTACTATTTTTTTTAGAACATTTGACACCCACAAAGCTGCAGCATGACTGTTTTATTCAGCAAATGAGTGCTTATAGACATTGTGGTTCAGACATAAAATGTAAAGTCTCGTTTTTAAGCCCACAATTAGATATAACATACTCAGCACCACCAGCCTAGTCCGACCCACCAGCTGGTCCAGATTGGAGTCGACTATAGTCAGAATATAAATTCCATTATCAGCATGAATAAGTGAGTTCAATTCTAGTGTGTATGAGCTCCAGTAATATTTTACACGACTGCTGTAGCTCTCAGACACCCGTTCAGACAGGTGGGAAGATGTAACGATGGGAACACTGAAACCGGTTCTGGGAGTGAATCTCCAAGTCACAAATAAAGCCTCAGTGAAAGCAGGAACCACTGCTGTGAAGTTGACACTTCTACCCTTGATGCCATACAACCCTGCTGGCAACACAAGTTCTTCTCCAGAACAGAAACCTGAAGGGGCAAGAAATATCAGAATTGTCCAACTGCTTTAAACAATGCAGCCTACATTGAGAAGTAAAATTACAGGATTTTTCAAGATTCTTTTCAAGAAATTCAATGTAAAGCTGACAGTAATAATGTTTAAATATATAGTAAATAATAACCCATGACAGATCAAGCAGTTATACAAAAATCGACATTGAAAATTTACAATTGTTGTATTTTATTAAACCAATTTAGATTTGCTATAATGGTGAAATGTCCATGAGACTCAGATTTAACAATCATGCTGTAGATTGATAATCTTGTATAGGCATTTTACATACTGAACTTAACTCATTTATTGGAAAGCATAACATTTCAGATGCATAAATACTTACCCATTTCTGATAGAAATAACAAAAGCAAGCACAGATTGAATAAATCCATTGTGAACTGTTTGTATTGTTCAAGTCACAACCAGGAAACAGACTTGTTGTAAAGGCTGTATATATTTATGGGTGGCCGTCCTAACAGGGCTAAAAGAACGATGCAAACATGTAGTGACGCCCTCTAGTGACCTTTAAATTTGCTCATTGCAAGCAGCCTTGGGGCTTGGGGCTACCTGCTTCCTGTAGCTGTTTGAATCAGATTTAAAACACTGATGTTGCCTACAAAGCTAAAACCTCTACCTCTCAGTTGCAGTTGCAGACGCACATGTTCCAGAATCTTGTCTGTTTAATAAATCTTGGCATTTAGGATGTGGAATGAACTTCCACTTGATGTCCAAACAGCTGAGGGTCTAGCAGTCTTCAAGACCTTTTCCAGGGTTTTTCACATCTTTATTTTAAGAATTATAGACTAATGGAACCAGCAAAAAAAAAATTATTTAAAAAAAATAATTATTAATGAAAACTTCCAAACACTTTGTAAGTCGGTCTGTATAAGGGGGCATCTATCAAATGTCAACTAGAAATGGAACCTAAATAAGAAATCTAACTGTCAGGGAACCACCTGCCACGCCCCCTTTGGTGGCTCTCTAAGCCTCCACTCTCCATAGAGCTCCAGGTTAAACCACGCACACCTGGAGCTCATCATCACTCATGCCTCCACTCTCTCTGAAGCTCCAGGTTTAACGAGGCACACCTGAAGCTCATCATCACTCCACCCCGCTCCTACATAAGCCCCTCACTCACATTCACTCCCCGTTCGTTATTGTTTGTGTTGGACTTCCCGTACTGCATGTTTTGTCGTTCCGGCTTTCGTACAGGACTTCTGTCATCCGTTTCATCCGGACTCCAGAATCCCGTACCGGCTGCGCTTCCCCTCCCTGTGCATCTCGGGTCAGCTACGCTTCTCCCTATGCGCTACTCGGACTGTCTTTCTCAACCTAAGGACTGCCGTGTGTGTATGTGTGTGTGTGTGCGTGTGTGTACCTCTCTCACACGCATGCCATTAAAACCCGAGCGAGCTGTACTCCGGCTTCCGCCTTTTGTTTCGCTCACACCGTGACACTAACGAAGTAAAAGGAGTAACAAAATTTTTAAAAATACGAAAGCCAATCTAACAGAAATAATCTGTTTATCTATTGTCTGTTGGTGATCTAGTAATCCTGCGCTCTCAAAGCATTGGTTTTGTATTGATTCCCAGGCAACAAAACCTGTCGGATACTGGGGGTCCCAGTGCACAGTGCACTGTCAGTCAGTCTCAAGAGGGTTCCATGTATGAGGTTAAAAAGCTCTGTAGAAGAGCTGTGAGTTATGAGCTTTAACTCTGGGTTAAGAAGTTGTTGGTTAGAATCCCAGCCATTTTGGCTTAAAAGATGCATGATTGAGTCAGTAAAGACCAGATGATTTGTAGCAAAATATTTAATGTTTTACTATATATATATACACTAAGTATATACTATATATTTATTTGTTATTAAATATTACAGATTAGATCACATTTCATAACATACAGTAATGAAGACATAAACACCTCTCAAATTTCCATAAATGCTCAAAAAACAAGACTACACATTGCCTGCATTTCTTTAGTTAATGCCATTCATATGAAATGACCAAACGTCTGCGTAAATATTTATAAATTCGCTACACAAGTGTAAACGTTACAAGCCATTAATAAAACCAGTTATTCATTGAAATGATTATATACAGTGAGGAAAATAAGTATTTGAACACCCTGCTATTTTGCAAGTTCTCCCACTTAGAAATCATGGAGGGGTCTGAAATTGTCATCGTAGGTGCATGTCCACTGTGAGAGACATAATCTAAAAAAAAAAATCCAGAAATCACAATATATGATTTTTAAACTATTTATTTGTATGATACAGCTGCAAATAAGTATTTGAACACCTGTCTATCAGCTAGAATTCTGACCCTCAAAGACCTGTTAGTCTGCCTTTAAAATGTCCACCTCCACTACATTTATTATCCTAAATTAGATGCACCTGTTTGAGGTTTTTAGCTGCCTAAAGACACCTGTCCACCCCATACAATCAGTAAGAATCCAACTACTAACATGGCCAAGACCAAAGAGCTGTCCAAAGACACTAGAGACAAAATTGTACACCTCCACAAGGCTGGAAAGGGCTACGGGGAAATTGCCAAGCAGCTTGGTGAAAAAAGGTCCACTGTTGGAGCAATCATTAGAAAATGGAAGAAGCTAAACATGACTGTCAATCTCCCTCGGACAGGGGGCTCCATGCAAGATCTCACCTCGTGGGGTCTCAATGATCCTAAGGAAGGTGAGAAATTAGCCCAGAACTACACGGGAGGAGCTGGTCAATGACCTGAAAAGAGCTGCGACCACCGTTTCCACGGTTACTGTTGGTAATACACTAAGACGTCATGGTTTGAAATCATGCATGGCACGGAATGTTCCCCTGCTTAAACCAGCACATGTCCAGGCACGTCTTAAGTTTGCCAATGACCATTTGGATGATCCAAAGGAGTCATGGGAGAAAGGTATGTGGTCAGATGAGACCAAAATAGAACTTTTGGGTCATAATTCTACTAAACGTGTTTGGAGGAAGAAGAATGATGAGTACCATCCCAAGAACACCATTCCTGCTGTGAAGCATGGGGGTGGTAGCATCATGCTTTGGGGTGTTTTTCTGCACATGGGACAGGGCGACCGCACTGTATTAATGAGAGCATGACCTTGGCCCTGTATTGCGAGATTTTGGGGAACAACCTTCTTTCCTTAGTTAGAGCAATAAAAATGGGTCGAGGCTGGGTCTTCCAACATGACAATGACCCGAAGCACACAGCCAGGATAACCAAGGAGTGGCTCTGTAAGAAGCATATCAAGATTCTGGCGTGGCCTAGCCAGTCTCCAGACCTAAACCCAATAGAGAATCTTTGGAGGGAGCTCAAACTCAGTTTTTCTCAGCGACAGGCCAGAAACCTGACTGATCTAGAGAAGATCTGTGTGGAGGAGTGGGCCAAAATCCCTCCTGCAGTGTGTGCAAACCTGGTGAAAAACTACAGGAAACGTTTGACCTCTGTATTTTTTAACAAAGTCTACTGTACCAAATATTAACATTGACTTTCTCAGGTGTTCAAATACTTATTTTCAGCTGTATCATACAAATAAATAGTTAAAAAATAATACATTGTGATTTCTGGATTTCTGGACTTGCAAAATAGCAGGGTGTTCAAATACTTATTTTCCTCACTGTATATAATATTATATACATTAGTTCATCTTTTTGATATATTTACACACATAAACGTAGGACCAGGATACAAACACTTAACACGTGAAAAATGAACTGATTTTTAAAGAATCTATTTATATTCGGCTGGAAAAATAACGTCCATTGTGAACGTCTGAAAAATTGTAATTATCATCATTAAATATATATACAAATATATATCACACACTCTATATGAAGTTTGTGGACACCTGACCATAAGTTAAGGTTTTTTGGACCATCCAATTTAACATTTCATCCCCCTATTATCCCTTCGCTCTTCTTGGAAGATGTTCCATTAGATTTTGAAGCGTGTGGAGATTCCTGCTCGTTCAGCTACAAGGGTGTTAGTAATGTCAGTTACTGATGGGGGTGAGGTGAGGAAGCCTGGTTCCGTTCCAATTCACCCCAAAAGTATTGAATAGGGTTGAGTTCGGAGCTCTATAGCAGGAGATCTTCCACTCCAACTCATGTAAAGCATATCTTCATGAAGCTGGCTTCATGCACAGACATTTATCATATATCTATCTAGAAATCAATGAGTCTAACAAAATCAGTGTACTCTGGTGGCGCGTTCATCACAAGCCTCGTCCCTGGGAGTTGTAATAGTTTCCACAATCTTCTCTCCAGCGTGAAGAACGTGCTTGTGCTGTCAAAGAGCGTTCTTCTGCATAAAACCCTTCCCACACTGTATCTAGCGATGTGGCTTCTTTCCCGTGTGAACATTCTGGTGTTGTACGAGGTGGTCCTTTCGCGTAAACCTCTTCCCGCACTGCGAGCAGCAATACGGCTTCTCCCCCGTTTGAATGCGCGGGTGCAACTGAAGTTCAATCTTTTGGGTAAAGCTCTTGCCGCACTGCGAGCACCGATGCGGCTTCTCTCCCATGTGTATATGCTGGTGGCGTTTCAGGTTTCTCGGGTCAGTGAAGCTCTTTTCGCGCTGTGAGCATGGATGCAACTTCTCTCCGGTGTGAAAGCGGCGGTGTTGCTGAAGGGCGCTCTTTTGGACGAACCTCTTTCCGCAGTGTGAGCATTGGTGCGGATTTTCACCCGTGTGAACGCGATGGTGTTGTTTGAGGTAACCCTGGTGTGAGAACCTCTTTCCGCAGTGCGAGCATTGGTGCGGCTTCTCACCCGTATGAATGCGCTGGTGTAACTGAAGTTCGACCTTCTGAATGAAACTTTTCCCGCATTGCGAGCACTGGTGCGGCTTCTCTCCCGTGTGAATGCACTGGTGTCGATGGAGATTCCCCAGATGGCTAAACCTCTTGCCACACTCTGAGCACGGATGCGGTTTCTCTCCGGTGTGAATGTGGCGGTGGTACGGCTTCTCGCCTGTATGAGTGCGCTGGTGCTGCTGCGCCGAACTCTGATTGCTAAAACTTTTCCCACATTGCGAGCACTGGTACGGCTTTTCTCCCGTGTGAATGCGCAAGTGCAGCTGGAGATGATGCTTACGATTAAAACTTTTGCCACACTGCGAGCACCGGAACGGCTTCTCACTCACATGAATGAGTTGGTGGCGCTGGAGGTTCCCCTGTTGAGTAAAGCTCTTTCCACTCTCCGGGCAGTGGTGGAGGTCTTTCTGAATTTCTCTGTGAGAAGTGTTGGACCCGAGAGGAGCACATGATGCTCCCTCATTGATACCGGAGCTTTTCGGGGGCTCCGATTTGATCTCTTCTGTTTCCCGAAGTCTCATGTACTTCTCATCGTGGCATTTCTCGAAGTGTTTGTTGAGATAAATTTGAAACAGAGCATCAGGAAGCTCTGAAGGATTCAGAGGAGAAAACAAATATATATTAGAACTTCATCAGAGATTACGGAAAGAACACTAAAGAACATTAATATATAGTTACCCTGAATACTAATTGTACATATAATAAGCCACACAACAAACGCATAATAATTATTATTTTTTTATATACAGTACAGACCAAAAGTTTGGACACACCTTCTCATTCAAAGAGTTTTCTTTATTTTCATTACTATGAAAATTGTAGAGTCACACTGAAGGCATCAAAACTATGAATTAACACATGTGGAATTATATACATAACAAAAAAGTGTGAAACAACTGACAATATGTCATATTGTAGGCTCTTCAAATTAGCCACCTTTTGCTTAGATTACTGCTTTGCACACTCTTGGCATTCTCTTGATGCCTACTTAGAAGAACCTACAATATGACATTTTCAGTTTACTTTTTTGTACTGTATATATAATATATATACAGTACAGACCAAAAGTTTGGACACACAAGGTATATCAAACCAAGTAGCATTTATGATGAAGAAGGTAACCATGGGCCTGCTTTTCAAAAATATAGTTAGGTTTAAAAACATATAAGAGATATACATTAGACTAAACTGAGAACATTCAAACATTAGTCATATTTCTAAGGTTGCAAAGAGGCGGAAACTATTCAAAAAACGTTTTATGGGAACTTCAGTTCAGAAGGTTGTGTGTTCAAATCCCAGCACCACCAAGCTTCCACTGCTGGGCCCTTAAGTAAGGCTCTTAACCGTTAACTGCTCAGTGAATAAATCCGAACACTTGAGAAGTAAATGTAAATGAATAATGTACATGAAATTTACCATTGGCAGAGCATTTCTTCTTCCAGAAAGAGTCAAATGCAGGGCCTAGATCTCTGGTGTATTTTTCATCGTGCCACACCAACAGCTCCTGGCCTGGATTAATGGCTCGACAGCAACGGTACAGAATCCCCCCACGATACTGAAACACTACAAGGTTTTGCTCTCCGTCGTTACAAGCACAATTCACATACCTAATTCTCCAGAAGAGGAGAATTAATTAAAAGAAAATTATATATGTATATAAATATATATGATATACTGAAAAAAAGCAAGGCAATGTCTATCAGGACTGATCAAACATTCATATCCTAATATTCAAAAAGCTCACCTCATCCAATTAGCATGGCTCTCAGTCATGGCATTGATGTATTTTTCACACTGTCTGCTTGTGTATATCTGCAGAACAGGCACACGTGTATAAGATTATATGTATATCCTCTTCTACCAATGTTATTGGATCAATAGTCTTTTATGGCTTTATAGACACATGCATGTTCCTGGTGTTTCTAGGCAACAAATTTAGTTTGTACACAAGAATTGGACAGTAAATTACTGGAAAAAAAGTCCAAATGTGACATTTCTCTCTCTAAAAGAAGAATTTACATAAAATGGTGAACAGGAGAGAAGATGTTAGCAGACTGCATAACCCCTTTAGTGACAGAAAAAGGTGGAGGCTTAATGGTTTGTTGTTGTTTTGGAGCAGGGATGAACTGAATAAGAAAAGGAATATTCATTGTAAAGAACATCTTTGGTAAATTTGACAAGAGGTATGAGTATTTCAGTTACATGTTTGGAGAAAGGAGCTGTCCAGGTGCTGAAAGCGTTTAAAGCTGTTCTTCATGTTAAGAATGGATGTTCAAATAAAAAAGTGGAACTTCTGGACATTTATGGATTTGTTTGGTTAAAGAAAATACTGTTACATTGCTCAGTTTGTTGTAGAGAAACAAAATGAACATGGATGTGTCTCTGAAAAACCATCAAAGACTGAAAAAATCTAAATATTTGACAGAAACTGTGACCAAGTCCAATTACCACCCAAGAGTAGCCACTGTTCATGGCATCTTCTTGGTTTTCCAGCAGTCCTGGTAGGGTCCGAAATGTGCCCCCACTGGAACAAGCTCCCCCTTATTAAACACCCCCACGCCTGCGTCAGGAATACTGGACTTCTGAATCTCTAGTCCAGGAGGAAGAGTTTGTCTGGCTTGGTCAGCGACCCCAATGGGAACAGGAGAGTCGGGGATGAAGAGTGGCGAACCGTGGACCTCACACTTGTTAAAGAAGAATGACTGGCAATCTTCACAAACTGGAATGAAAGAACCCAATGGGGAAAAATTATGAAGATAATCAGTGAGTATGTTACAGAGCTCCAGCCTGGACTTTAAAGTATCCTGATGTCTTACACAGGAAGTCTTTATCAACATCATCATCATCATCATCATCATCATCATCATCATCTTCCTCTTTAATGGAGATAATGTCAGGTGTGTTGGGGAAGTCATTCCCATGGTAACTGATGCACAGCTCTAGGCATCCTCTTTCTTCATGCTGTCTTCTGTCGCTTAATAATTATTCTCTGTTTTAACGTCCTCACATGGCTAACGATCAAACAACAAACACAATTAATCAGCAAAGAACATTCACAATGTTTATCAATATATTTACAACTATCGAATTCATTCATTTCTTAATTCCTTCCTTATTTCTTACCACTTTCATTCCTTCCTTCATTTCTTCCTCTTTTCTTTCCATTTTTCTTCCTTTTTTTTATTTTTTATCATTTCCCTTAATTCCTTCCATCATTGGAGTGAGACGGTAAACAACAGAAGGCTGGTTTTATCTTTGCCATGAGGTTATGTGTGACTTCTCACACCTTTACCTGTGAGCGATCAGAATCAGGAGCCGAAGCCGTCCGGTCAGAGCGCCGTCCATCTCCTTTCAAACTCATCTGCAGGGTTTCTGCAGGTTTCATCAAATCAAATTTAGAACCTTTTTAAGACTATTAAGGATAAAATTTAAGATCTACATCACAACATCAAAAACTGGCCTTGATCGAACCGTAAATTATTTTTTTAAGGCAAGTATCTTGAAAGGAATGAAAAGGAGAAATGCAAAGAAGTAAAGGAAAGATGAAAAGGATAGGAAAGTAAAAAAAAAGGAAAACAAGTACAGTAATGAGAATCAATGGAAAATAAATTAAAAGGAAAGATGGAATGGAAATGAAAGGAAAAGAAAGGAATAAAAAGCAAAGATGGAAAGGAATCATCCTGATAAGGTCCTGGTGAGAGACACCACATTGCACCGTGAGAGGCCCAGGTTTTGGAGGTAAGATAGATAATCATCAGGTATCAGATCATCGATGTAAATGCCTTACACTCACCTCACATTTCATCACATCGATCTGCAGGATCTGTTCAGCAGATCAACCTTTTCTTCTTGGAGCTTGGAGCTGCAGCTCTCAGGTGCATTACTGCCACTACCTGGATTGGAGTAGATCTTCAAGGCTGGAAAAAAACTCAACTGGATCTCAAATACACAATCAGACTAAAATGTTGTCCTTTGTCAGGAACATAATTACAGTAAAACAACTTTATCTGTATCTCCCACTGATATCCATGCATGTAGATATGCTCCACTACATGGATACATGGACACCTGACTTTCCCAGATGTGTGTGCTTCTTCTTCTCCAAACCGTTCTGGCAAAAAGTTGAAGACCCACAATTGCAAACCCAAACCTGTTCCTGCATGAGGATGCTCCTCATGAAAGATCTTGAGTGGTTTGCTATAAAGCTCAAACCCTATTGAACACCCTATTTGGGATGAACTGGAACAGTACCCCAGGCCTCCTATCTTTCTTACCTACATACAGTGGTGTAAAGTATTCGAGTAAATGTACTTCATTACTGTAATGAAGTCATTTTTTGGCTACTTTTATAGTTCATTCTTAAATTGGTGGGATAGGATGTTCAGAAAGAAGCATACAAACTTACCAATCTTATGGTCAGGTGGCCACAAACGTTTGACCTTTCAGGTATATACATATGGATGATGAATGAAATGGTTGTGAACAATGAAGTAAATGTACTCTGGCTAACCAGGAGCAAATCAAGCAGATATGGTATTGTGAGTCCTTTATTCATTATCAACACAACTTTGACCATGATCAACGGATCATCAGAACCTGGAGAACATCAAGAGAGCAAAAGGTTTATCTCCGTTTACAGGTATTTAGTCATTTAATTTTCCTAGTGCTGCCTGATACCCTGATATTTTACCTTCTTTGGCACTTTCCCCAACCCCATGGGTGCAATCAGAAGACATTTCCATATGCTGTCATTTGCTGTATGGAAAGTAGGCATGTGGGGTGGGTTGGGGTGGAGTGGTTTCATAGTTCACAGGGTTGGAGTGATGGTTTGCGAAGAACCTTCAACTTGATCTAACTCAGTTCAGATGACCAAACGCTGACTTTTGTGAAACAAGACTTCCAAAAACCATAAATCCCAGGTAAGATTCAATCATTTGTTTTTCTCTAATATGGTTTAAAAAGCTACACATGGGTTATTTCTTGAATCCAGTCTCTCTCATCTGTTCTTTCTGGTATCACTAGGGTTTTTTTCATTTATGTTTATGGCAGACACCTTTATCCAGAGCTACTTACATTTATCTCATCTTACAAATAATGTTTAGGGGGCCCAACTTACAACCTTCTAAACCAAAATCCACTGTCTTACCCACTAAGCTACCACCGTAAGGTTTTTCTTTATCATTACGAGTAGCTTCTAGCTCACTCTCATTATCGACGGTCACTCGAGCTATCAAGGGATTAGTATTAGAAAGTTTCTTTCACATCCCAGCTGGTACCTTGTTTATTTCAGAAAAAGAAATTGTTTGGGAACCGAAAGCAAAAATCAGGTTTTAAAAAATAGAATAAATCAAATCTAATTTTTATTTGTCACATACACATTCATTCAGAGTACAGACGTGTAGTGAAATGCTTTTTATGACTGTCTGACATGTAAATAGGAATAGAAATAAAATACAAAAATAAAAAAAATAAAAATGAAAGTATAAGAAATAGAATAAAAGTATGAAGTATGAGAGTGGAGTTTATTCTAACAGGGGGGTTGAACGTGGAATGAGATGTTCCAAATTCTTATAGTCTGGTGTGTGTAAACTTTGGGTCGTACAGTGTATGTATGTGTGTGTATGTAATCAACTTTCTCATGTTTTTAAAGACCTTCCCAGCGACACATCGGTGATGGAACTGAGTCTAATTGCACTCCTGCTATTTACAGGTGAGGAGAAACTGTGTGTGTGTGTGTGTAGGAGAGAGAGAGAGAGAGAGAGAGAGAGAGAGAGAGAGAGAGAGAGAGAGAGAGAGGAAGAATTCATGAAAATTCTTACATGCACTCAGTGTGTGTGTGTGTATGTGTGTGTGTGTGTGTGTGTGTGCGTGTGTCTGTGTGTGCTTATTAAGGCTGGTCTTGATAATGTGTGTGTGTGTGTGTGTGTGTGTAGGAGAGAGAGAGAGAGAGAGAGAGAGAGAGAGGCAGGAAGAATTCATGAACATTTTACATGCCCTCAGTGTGTGTGTGTGTGTGTGTGTGTGTGTGTGTGTGTGTGTGTGTGTATATATATATATATATATATATATATATATATATATATATATATATATATATATATATATATATATATGTATTAATAAGACCGGTCTCGATGATCTGAGTGTGTGTGTATGTGTGTGTGTGTGCATGTGTCTGTGTCTGTGTGTACTTATTAAGGCTGGTCTTGATAATGTGTGTGTGTGTGTGTGTGTGTGTGTGTGTGTGTGTGTGTGTGTGTGTGTGAGAGAGAGAGAGAGAGAGAGAGAGAGAGAGAGAGAGAGAGAGAGAGAGAGAGAAAGAGGCAGGAAGAATTCATGCAAAACAGTGTGTGTGTGTGTGTGTGTGTGTGTGTGTGTGTGTACTGGACGTGTATTAATAAAGGCCAGTCTCGATGATGTGTGTGTGTGTGTGTGTGTGTGTGTGTGTGTGTGTGTGTGTGTATACATATAGAGGTCAGATATTGGCACTTTTTCAATATTTATTTCATTCTTTATAAGGAACAAAAGAAAATTCCTGCCATAGTTTTAATTCCTCCACAGGGCTTCTTCCTCTCATCCAGTCAGTGTCTCGTAAGTACTACCTGATCCAGCAGAAGAAAACATGGAGCGACGCTCAGGCTTTCTGCCGAGCGGAACACACCGACCTGGCTACCGTTGAAACCAATGATGACTTGACCAAACTCCAGAATGAAGCCCAGAGACAAGAGTTTACTTCCAGTGCTTGGATCGGACTGCACATTGACCTCACCGGATGGCGCTGGTCCCTTGAAAATGAGCCCCTGGGAATGACGCTGTGGGCTGCGACCCAGCCAGATAACGCTGGAGGACACGAAGAGTGTGGTGCGCTTGATACTTGGGGTTGGATTGATTTAATCTGCACCCTGCCACTGTCGTTTGTTTGCTTTGATGGTACGAACAAACATTTCATACTAGGAGAAGGTTGCAGTGGCGGACAGTAACAAAGTAAATGTTACAGTACTTAAGTAGCTTTTTTGCATATTTGTACAAAACCTTGAGTAAAAGTACAAAAGTATTTGCCTTCAAATGTACTGAAGTATTTAATGTGCTATGACATGAAAGTGCTATTTGTCATGAGACTCTTTGTTTAATCAACTCAGTTGATGTGAAAAGACTCAAATGTGACTCTCAGCACACTGACTCGAATGAGATTCTCAGCACACTGATCTATTAATAGAATGATATTAATTACTCAAACACAGATTGAAGTCTATTAAAATGATCATGAATCCAAAACCTTCTTTTTAACTACTTCCAAAAGTTTGAGTCTGGAGTTTCTTCCATAATTAATTCCTGTCAAGATGTTCTGCTTGCTGTTAAACTGATGCTGAACTGTATGTTGGTGATCAGTAGATACACCAAGTGCCAATCAAATCAAGAACGATATTTGACTTTGAATTTAAGTAAAAGTCTCCCTAAATGGAAATACTTGAAAAAGCTACTTTAGTATTGTAATGAATTACACTTACTTCCTTACTGTCTACCACTGTGTAGGACCAGTAGAAGTTCTGGTGCTTGAATCCTTGACCTTTTAATCAGACACCCTGAATAGTTCATAACCACTGAGGCATCAAAATACTGTGCGTATGCGAGAAACAAACTCATTCATATGTTTTTTGGTTTTCTTTCTCAATTTGGCAGAGAGGATAGAAGGCCCTGTCAACTACATTAAGATTTTGGATCGAAAGACCTGGTCTGATGCTCAGAGTTATTGTAGGCAGCATTACACAGACCTGGCCAGTGCAAGAGATATAACAGAAAACACACTTATAAAAGCATTGCTGTCAGAGTGGACTTGGTTCGGCCTCTTTAGGGACTCATGGAAGTGGTCAGACCAGACCATGTTCTCCACGGTCAGCTGGATGTCTGTTAATGCCCTCGGGAGTAATGATTGCGTTTATTGGTCTACTGGTCAGGCTGCTGATGCACCGTGTTCAGACACAAAGCCCTTCTTCTGTTACTCGGGTGAGTTTTAGAGTAACTAAAAGTGTTGGTGTAGAAAGAAAGATGAAGGAAGTATTTCATTTCATGTGCATTTCTTTTTTTCAGCAATCTCCGGAAGAAGGCAGTTCATTAGACTGACGGTGCGGACCGATCAGGATGTGAACGATCCTGCGATAAAGGCGGCCATCTTTGATCAGGTAAATCTCATCCGTGTGTAAAGTATTAGGCTTCTTCAGCATTTTTCTTTACAAGTGCTTAGTGCCTCTATTCCATTTGATTCATTTCATGTCCTGTCCATCAGATCAAAAAGAACCTGAAGGATCATGGGATGGGCGAGAACATCACAGTGAAATGGAGAAAGCGACCAGACAGAGTGGTGTTTCACACGTAGAGAATTCATATGAAAATTTATATTTTATTCTTCTGATTCTTTATGTTTGTAATCAGTTTCGTTTTTGGTATGTAACTAAAGACATTTTAGAGTGAAGTCATGAAAAAAGAAAGTCTTCTGTTCTATCAGATATGGCATTAAGAAATATATTGTATATAATATAGAGTAAGTAGATGAGTGAGGTCTTGAGATGGGCTCTTAGCATATGTGTGTTAATATTAGGGCTGTCAATCGATTCAAATATTGAATCGCAACTTATTCTAACATTTTTATCTGTTTTTTCTTTTTTAAATGTACCTTAAATTACTACTAAGTTTTTAATTCTCTAATCAACATGGGCATGGATAAATATGGATGCTTAATGCAAATGCATGTTTATTATAAGAACATTAAGGAAAAATATACTGGTAAATGTTTTAATGTAATTATGGTGTTTTAAACTACGTAAATCATCAGGACACCAAATGGAACTTTTGCCGCGTTTCCACACAGACGGTTTTAATTGCCGGATGTGTGCACAATGGCGGATTTTGGTCTTTGATTTGAGACTCGGCGCATCAGTACAACAAATGTTTCTTGATTTGAAAATTATTTTTAGTTGAGTTTATTTATTTGTTTATTTTTTTTTTATAAAAATGGTCAAACAGAAATGCGCGCTGCATTAATTGCAGTGTTAATAAAATTCTATTTAAATTAATTTGCATTAACATGCTATTAGCACGCTAATTTTGACAGCCGTAGTGATTATAAATTTTTTTCTCTTGAAATCAAAAACTCACAAGGAGTTTCCTATTGTAGCTTTCTGGCTCATGAGATTTACATTAACAGAATAAACAGTCGCTCATCACTTCATGCCTACGTTACACACTACTGCTGTATTCTACAACTTTTTTTTTATCTTATGTGATGAACACTACTGCTATTTGCATTACTGTGCACTCATTAATGATCTGTTATATACTCTGTATGTTAAAATTCTCCTTATTTAATCTGTATTGTCTTATATAGTCTTGTCTATAAGCAAATTATATAGTGTTGTTTTTATGTCTTTACTTGTTAAACTCATTAACAGACAGAACCGAATTCCTTATGTGTTGCAATAAAACTGATTCTGAACAAGTCAATAAGCTGGTGGTGATGCAGATATCTTCTTCCAACCATGACTTTGTCTTCAGTCATCAAGATATTGGATTCGCCCCAGCAAAGGAAAATTTAATAGCAAATAATCATTAAAAAACTTCCACAACTACCCCAGCACTCCAGCATTACCCCACTACTCCAGCAGTAAACACACACTTCATCAATACCCCAACACTCCACCAATACTTCAACACTCACCAATACCCCAACACTCCACCAATACTTCAACACTCACCAATACCCCAACACTTCACTAATACCCCAGCACTCCACCAATACTTCAGAATTCCACTAAATACCCCAGCACTCCACCAATACTTCAGAACTCCACTAAATACCCCAGCACTCCACCAATACTTCAGAACTCCACTAAATACCCCAGCACTCCACCAATACTTCAGAATTCCACTAATACCCCAGCACTCCACCAATACTTCAGAACTCCACTAATCCCCCAGAACACCACTAAATACCCCAACACTCCACCAATACTTCAGCACTTCAGCAGTAGAAACAAAATTCATCAATACCCCGGAACTCCACCAATACTCCAAAACATCTTCCCAGAAGAGTGGAGGTTATTGTAACAACAAATGAAGACTACATGTAAAATGGAATGTTTAAAAAGCAGAAAGGGACATTGCTCAGGTGTCCACAAATGCTTGTCCAAACAATGAAGAATCAAATCCTGCTTTTTCCACTAAATTTGTTCTAAATCATGGAACACTGCAGTACAGCAGCCATGCAAAGTGTTTATACAAAGCTCTAATGCAAATCACTCGCTGTGCTTGTAAATCACGTGTGGCGTTTCAGTATCGATTCGAAAAGTCAGAGTTTCAGAGTTCAGAGTTTGGCCTGGCTGTTTATTCGCTCATATAAACAAACTAAATATATTTGTCAGGTCAGAGTTCAGCCAGATGGAGTTACTTCTGTATATTTTCAGGGAATCAGCTAGAGTCAGTGATGTAAACATGACTGAGAACAGAAACATTCCTGATCACCTAATCATCATCTTTCCTCTGCTTGTGTTCTATTTGGTGGATGTTCAGTCTGGATACATTCATTAGGGAACAACATTTAAAAATCGTTTTGTAGTAATATATATATATATATATATATATATATATATATATATATATATATATATATATATATACACACACCTTTTTTCACAACGTCCTTTCTTTAATCAGATATAAAATAAATAAATAAACTTTACTGAAATATCATTTTAATCACTAAACATTTGTCTTACTGTTGCACCAGGTCTCAAATTAGCACCAAAATCCGGCATGACCCACTGTGGTTGACAATCGCGCCGGCGCGTTTTGTGTCATTTTTTTCTTAATAATGCCAAAAAGAACTTACACTGTCTTTTTAATCGTACAGATAAGAGCAATACGTCACTTAAATCCAAAATCTACTTTTATTCGTATACACTCATAATAACAACAAAACTGTGCTTTTGTAAAATATAGAAAACAGACAGGGGGCGCTCTCTGCTGTCCCTGTTATTTTTTTTCACAAACATAAATAAAACAACCTGAATATCAGTGAATATTTACCTCACAGACATAATAAATATATGAAAAGAAAGCTTGAAAGCTTTTTATCTTTACAAAATATAAGTAATCGTACCTACTTGTTGGCTGCCCGGTGTCATGCCTCACCAACACACACATTGACTCAGTCGAATCAGTCGACTATAGGCAAGACTTGACAATTCTAATTGGACTATGTAAAGTCAGGGACACCCTTAAACCATTATGGCACCACAATTATCCAGCAATATTATAGAGAAACGTGGTAAAACAGAGCACGGCATTACAGACAGGAATCTCATACAATGAGAATGAATGCCATTATTAAAGCTAGAAACCCAATGAACACAATTCAATTCCCACATACATCATCTCTACCAGAAGCACTGATATTAACCTCAGACAATTACACAGGGCTTTTGATGTATTCCTGTGCATTTTTTTCATGCTTTATGGGTTTCCTGTGGATTTAAAATGAAGGCAAAATGTGTGTTTTTGCACAAATACTACAGAAAAGATAACATTAACAGGTACCAAAGAACATTTGGACAGTGTCCATTCAACAAATAACATATACTGTATACACAGTTAGAACTCAGGTCACTCAACTTTATATGTGAAAGCATTTCTAGAGTAATTCATTAACCAATGCAAAAAATAACTATATAATACCATTAGTTTGTTATATTTTATGGCCGAGGAGAGAAACTACACGCACCTAAATCATTGCATTTTTGTTATTTCACCCAGGTATGTTCTTAAACCTTCTTATTATTCAAGAATTTTGTTATACTATATTTTATTTTTTATTTTATATATATTTTATATATATATATATATATATATATATATATATATATATATATATATATATATATATATATATATATATATATATATAAATATATAAATATATATATATATATATATATATATATATTTTTTTTTTTTGTATTATATTTTGTTGTTTGTAAGTTTTTAAATATGTATCTAATAAAAACTCCATAATACAATGTCTTGATGGAAAACTAATATAAATAGGAAGTTTTGGATTTAACCACACCAGCAAGCCTTTTTTAATATTTTGCATGTCATATGCTGTAAAGTATAATTAGTAATTAGTTATTTTCCTGAAATTTTCCCCTTGTTTTGAAATTGCTGTTTTTGTGTTGAGGTGTGAGGTGTAATAAAGTGGACAGATTTAGACCTACAGGCTACATTTGCTGCTACCACGAAAACAACTAACAAATAGGGCTGTGACTATGTAATGCGGTAGCTCAGTAGTTAAAAATATTGGATTTCTGAAAGGTCGTAACCAAGCTGCCACAGTCATATAATTGTATAAAACAGATCACTGAAGGTCGCTCTGGTAAGCCTTCCAAATAGCAAAAAAAATAAAATAAAATAAAATTATTATTACTCACAGCAAAAACCATAAAAGTGTGCCTAATTATCATGGACTAAATATCTGAAATTAGAGGGTTTTTTTAAAGTACCTAAAAGTTTAAGGAATGTTTGAGAATCGCCCTTCTGGTTCTTTCACTTAAACTTGTCCTGTATTCTTAATTTAACAAGTTCAAGGTGATAAATCAGAAACATTAAAAGAAATAAATTCTGCAGTAGTGCAAAAATTTAATATGAGCCTACAGTGCATTTAGAAAGTATGCAGAGCCCCTTCAATTTGTTTATATTTTGTCAGGTTGCAGCTTGATATTACAATCATTTAAATTCACTTTTCTCTAATCTACTCTTAGTACCCTGTAATGACAAAGTAAAAAAAGAATTCTAGAAATGTCTGTAAATTCATTTAAAAAGAAAATACTGAAACATCACATGTACATTAGTATTCAGACCCTTTATTCAGTACTTGGTTGAAGCACCTTTGGCAGCAATTACAGTCTTTTTGGGTATGACGTTTTGTACACCTGGATTTTGCGAGTTCCTGCCATTCTTCATTGTAAATCCTCTCTAGTTGGGTCAGGTTTGATGGAGACCGTCGGTGGACAGCCACTTCCAGGTCTCTCCAGAGATGTTTAATAAGGTTCGAGTCAGGGCTCCCACTGGGCCACTCTAGAACATTCACAGAGTTGTCCCCAAGCCTTTCTGGGGTTGTCTTGGCTGCGTGCTTAGGGTCATTGTCATGTAGTAAGATGAACTTTTTGCCCAGTCAGAGGTCCTGAGCGCTGTGGAGCAAGTTTTTAAAGCATATCTCTTTACTTTGCTCCATTCAGATTTCCCCCAACCCTGACCATAGTATTGGGCAGGTGATGAGCGGTGCCTGGTTTCCTCCACACATAATGTTTAGGACGAGCCAAACAGTTCAAACCAGTAAATCTTGTTCCAGACAGTCAGAAATTTTTTCAGGTGCCTGTTGGCAAACTCCAAGCAAGCTCCCATAGGTTTTGCACTAAGGAAAGGCTTCTGCCTAGCCACTCTTTCAGAAAGCCCTGATCAGTTGCAGTGAGGTGGTCTTTCTGTCTTTCTTGGTCATCTCTCTTACTAAGGCTCTTCTCTCCAGATTGCTCGGTTTGGCTAGGTGACCAGCTCTGAGACTAGTTCTGGTTGTGCCACAATTCTTCCTTTTGAGAATTATAAAGGAAACTGTGCTCATAGGTATCTTCAGTGAAGCAGAAATTCTTTTTTATCCTTCCCTAGATCTGTACCTTCTCAAAAACAATCCTGTCTCTGAGCTTTTAAGTGGTTCCTTTGACCTCATGGCTTTGTTTTTGCTCCAATATGCATTGGCAGCTGTGAGGCCTACTATAGAGAGGTGTGTGCCTTTCCAAATCATGTACAATCAATACATTTTTCCACAGATCAACTGTGTAGCAATGATCAAAAGAACTGGGAGGCATCTGAGTTAAATTTCAAGTGTTGGAGCAAAAAGTAATAATTATGTAAATGTGATAGAGTGTAGATTAATTGTAGTAGAAGAATAATTTGAATATCAGACTGCAACATAACAAAATAATAAAAATAATGAAGGGGATCAGAATACTTTTTGAATGCACTGTATGTTGCATGCACTTTTTAATTTTTTTAACCCAAAGGAAAACCAGGTGGAGTAGCAAAAGTGATCATGGCAGTAGGATGTGGACACCTGTGGACCGTGATCTTGCTTTGCCTTATTGGCCAAACAGCAGCATTCGGTAAGACGTGACTTTTGGGCAGACAGGCTCATGTTTCTTTTCAGTTCAACTAATTGTCAAACATTCTTATATCGTAATAATAATTCACTCGATTGCCAGGAGAGCTGGACGAGCGTGACTGGGAGTATCTGGGATCTGATGTGGCTTCGTTACACAGACTAAAAGGACTGGCTAATCGCTTCAAACACCAACCCATAAGAGTCCAGCATGATTACAAGTATGTACAGACATAAATCAGTAGTGTTGGTGGATTAAATCACTAGAAGGTTTTTTTCTTGTATTACTGTCTTACCATGTCAGGGAAAACCACACTGTGATGAAACAAGAATTAATACAAACATTACAGGTATCTGGAAAAGTTTGAATAAATTAGGAAAGGTTACACATTTTGGTATTTATGATGTGGATTCACATCAATATTAGCCTTATGCTACATTTTACACACAATTATTCCTTTAACTTTTGAAAGGCTGAGGACTCCACGGGAATCAGATGGCTATTATGAAGCCTTACAGCGACACAGCAAATGGAATAACCGGAATAAAGGGTCAATCAGTTATTCTGAACCAACAAACAATCCCAGGTAAACACTTCTAATATTACTACTACTTCTACTACTATGTTTTATTAGTTTTTGATCAGTTTGGTACTACTACTAAGTTTTATTTAAGTTCTTGTTTAAATTAAGCATTATTATGGCTTGTCACATTTGTAATAATTAACCCTGGTTCATTTTAAATTATTGGGTAAAACAGAATCCTGGAGTTTGATTGCAATATTTTAAATTCAGCTGTGCTATTTGTCTGCAAATAGGGGGTGGAACCTGGATAAACACAAGATTCCGGGGATTACACGGGTCAAGCAAAGAGGGAGGAATAAAAACAGACAACCTGAAAGAGTTAATAATAAATGAGGAGCATACTGTTAACAAATATTATCATCCTATGGATCAAATAAAATCACACCAGATATGATCAAACAAATTCTTTTGTTAGTGTACGGTTTCAAAAATGAAATTAAGAAACAACCTTCCACTTCTGGAATTTTTGAAGTAGAGAGTTCATTAAAGAGTTCATTAAAGTTTTCCTCATATTACTCCAATGACTTCACAACTGCCTTTTGGCCAGATTTTACCCATGATTCGGAGCATGAACAACGCGGAGGCATTCCCAAAGCTTTTCGAGGCAGCTCTTGTTACCTCAGGGAACTAGGGTTACATACATAACCTATTGACGTTTATTTCTCTCCACTTACAGAGTTGAATGGTACAACATGCTGAAATGAACAGATCCTAAACAGTGTCCAGGCGTTGCTGGATGCATATTAGAGAAGAAAAAGGTAAGGAGATCACTTCAAGTAGAACATTTTTATACAGTTTTCTTTAGATCGTTAAGCTAATTATTATGTCATTATAATGAGGGAAGAGACAAGAAATGCAATTCCAAAGATTAGAAACTCTACAAATTCTGTAATGTTTCTTACTATGCAATTACTATTAACTATTTTCCTGTAATGGATGTGTTTAAATATGCTGTTCATTTATGTGAAACAATTTAACTTATGTCTATATATGTCTATTTAGAATTAGTAACTGAAAATAATGTATGGCTTTTAAGGAGATCAACAGCTTCCTGGAGAATATTGAAATGAAAAAATCTCATGACGCACTTTTATTTGCATCTGAAATATCATACACCTACATAAATAAAGTCATCCTCATTATGGATACCAAACCTGAGACCCTTAAGAAAGTGAATGACGAGTACAGTGAAGACCCTCACTTCTCTACCAAGGTGACAATGACCTGTCTGGATTCTAGCTCATGTGCGCCAAAGGTCGAAACCGGAACAGTTTTAAAGATCATTGGCAGTAGTTCAGAAGATGGAAACAGTCTGTCTGGATATACTGGAACTCAGCTGGCATCCCTGATGACAAAAGTCCAAAGAGCCTCTCTTTTTTCCATCGCTGGTAACGTCAGCAGCACATTCCGAAATGACTTCATAAAGGTTTTCTCACGCATACATGATGTCAACGTTGTCTTGGAAACTACTATTCAGAATGACCATGTCTACCAAATTATAGATGAAACAGGTGCAAGTGTTAAATATCAGGTTCCAAAAAGACCTGTGGACCACAGCACCCAGTATGACAAACAACACATTCTCATCATGCAGGATGATCCGGTCGTTCGAGATGCTGCGAAATATTTGTATGGCAAACATCCAGATGTGAGCTCGGTGTACATGCTTGAAAATGAGAAACCCAAACTAATCAAAGGAGACTCTGAGCCACTTACTGCAGAAAGCTGACTGGTGCTGGTAGGTCACGGAAAAAAAGGCAATGATGGAGAAATGCACCTGGGAGGCTATAAAGCTGAGAAGGTAGCAGACATCATTGAACACATGAACATAAAAGAAAACCAGATCAAAACGATTAGCGTGGTGGCCTGTGAAGTTGGGTCTGATGAAACCTTCAGAAGCACTCTACTCAAAGAGCTTCATGCTAGATCCATAAAAACAAAGCTTCATTTGAGGAGTTCTTTGCTCCAGGTCACCCACACTGGACAGAAAATTACTGCAGAAATCAATCCAGATGGATTAATCTGGAAACACAACGATGATAGCAAGAAAGTAGTCTTGAAGCTGGATAGGAATGGTGAGGTTGTTACCCAAATTCAGCCTGGAAACAGGGCCGAAGCCATGTTTACAACAGAAAGAAACATTTTGGGAAACAACTTTATAGATTCCTGGCCAGAAAAACCAAAGAGATTTGTGTCTGAGGGCTTCCGTGGAAAGCACACTGATGACCTTGAAGCTTTAGCTTGGGCTTTTTTTCAACATCAAAAAGGTGATCAAATTAATCATCCAGAATTCCAAAATAATGAGTGGTACATAGTATATGATTTACCAAGAAAATGGGACCCGATTAAACAAAACTACATCAAAGAAGTCTCTAGAGGTTGGCTTACTTCTGAAGAAGACATTAAGAATATTTTAAATCAGTGCTATGAACTGAAGTCTGGTGAGGACATTTTAAATGTGATTACTAAATATGCACGCATTGGGGAAAAAGACTACACATATTTAATGCTAAATGACTGGATTTTTAAGGTGTCACCAGATTTTCTTTATGTATATTTAGTTGGAAAAAAGCTTAATAGAGCTAAAACTACACGTATTTATGAAATTAAAAACGCTATTAGAGAACAGTTTAATAAACATTCATATAAACACATTCAGAGTGGGATAAACAAATGCCAAGCAAGTGGCCATTATGCAGATTATGTCAAAGAAAGTTTACAAGGCACCTATAAAAAAGATAATGTTGAGTCAGCTTTGAATCTAAATCAAGAGGCATGGTTAAGCACAATGTTCTTGGCAACAACGATTTCAGAATCAGCAAGAAATTTCAGATCATTTCCTATCACACTGATGGCTCTGGATTTGGCTCACAGCCAAAACACAAATACAGCAGAATTGGGACTTGATTTTCTGTTAAACAATCATCCAATGACAAGGGGTGGAACCTGGATAAACACAAGATTCCGGGGATTTCACGGGTCAAGCAAAGCGGGAGGAATAAAAACAGACAACCTGAAAGAGTTAATAATAAAAGAGGATAAGGTTGTTAACGAATGGTTTTCATCCTATAATAGAGACGCAATCAGACCAGATATGATCAAACAAATTCTTTCGTTGGTGTACGGTGAAAACAGACTGAATACAGACAAAACCATAATAGACAACTTTAAAAAATCCTACACAAACTTCAAAACAAAAATTGAGAATCAACCTTCCACTTCTAGAACTTTAGGAGGATCACATGATGGACTGCCTACATTACAGAATGTTCATGCAGCTGCTGAAGTAGAGAGTTCATTAAAGTTTTCCTCATATTACTCCAGATCATCTGCCATTCTTGCAGAGCACGTTCACAGTGAACTGCAGAAAACATTTGGTGAGAAGGTGCAGAAGCTTCACGTGAAACCAGACAGTGTCACGATCCGTGATGGAGAATTCCAATGTGAGCTGGTGTTCGACACAAATCTGGCTGAAGTAAAAAAGTGGAAGTTTCCATTACCTGAAGAAAGCAAAATTCTGATGGAAAAGTTAAAGACAAACGTTAAGGAGGTTTCTGAGATGACAACCATACACACGACCTCTGTGCATTTGGAGGAAGCGGGAAAGCTACTAGGTGTAACAGGACTACTGTTGAGTGCACAGGGAGCGGTTAAGGCTTTTGAACATGGAGATATAAAAACTGGAGTTGTAGCCACTTTACAGACAATCCATGGAGTCACAGGAATGACGCTGGCTGCACTTGGACAGCAGGTGACCGTTGTTGCTGAGAACAAAGCAATGAAAGCCATATCAACTGGTTTAAAAAACCCTGCATTCAAACGTACCATGGGAATAGTCATGCCTGTTACTGGAATTGCATTCGGCATCTACAACATTGCAGAGGACCTCAAAAGAGGTGGTGCCCAGGGTATGATTGATCTAACTCTTGACACTTTAATGGTTGATCTGGATATTGTAGAATTTGTACAACCAGAACTGGCACCTATTATTATTCCAGTCAACCTTGTACTGGGTGCAATTCGCATGACCATTGATAACATCTACCTTGACATTGAATATGAATTAAAAATCCTTCCATCAGATGCTACAGTTCTTGACAAGATTAGAGCAGTTATCGTAGGTTTTGGAGAAGCTGTTTTTCACACTATGTTAGACATAGAAAGCTTTTTTTACACCATTCCTTATCGTGAGATTGAGAATGGGCACAGAATTGTAAAAGAAATTTCTGACTACCATGAATATTTTTCCAAAACAGAAGTGCAGGCTGGGAGAAAAGCCATTAATTTTGCAGGAGGTACGAGTTCCTGGAATGGAGGAGGCATTACATTCTGCCTCTCTAATGAAAGCTATTCAGAAATGTGCATGAATTATTTTGTGTCTGCTGATGAAATAATGAGTAAAAAGTGCTGGAATATTGACACAACTAATACAAATGATATAGTGTTGGGCATTGGGGAGTCACACAATTTAACATACACCAACATACAAAAAAAGATTTTGATGTCCATACCAGCTGGTTCAGTAACAGTACCTTCTGGTTATGAAGCTCTGACCTATTCCAGATATGGAGCTTATAGTGGAAATAATAAAGAAAATAACTTTTTTGCTGTTCAGGAGAGTAATGACAGTCATCAAATGGAGATCATGTTGAGCTATTACTATAAGCTATATGGTAAAGAAGGTAGTGACACTTTCTACTTAGGACCTCAGAGGAGCTACGTGGAAGGTCAGAGTGGAAAAGACATTTACATTATTCCAAAAGATGGAGGCTCCACCATCATCAACAATTACGATCCTCTCAAAGCCACAGATCTTCTGATTATCAGCATAAATTATGATCAAATATCTGTGACCAAAATTGAAAATCATGTTGTTTTGCAATATAATAATAACCATTATGTGAAGATTTTAGAATGGTTTACTGGAGAGGAATACCGCCATATGAACCTAATGTCTGCAGACGGAGTGCTGTTCGATATTTCTAAAGTTGTATTTTCCTCTGTGAAACTTGTGGCCAAAGGAGTGAACATGATGTCAAAACCTGAGGGTCAGCTAGTGGACACAAACGAGTATCTCCTTCTTACTGTAACAAACATTGTGGGGTCTCCTTATGATGACCGGCTGATAGGTAATTCACAGAAAAATCTGATTGATGGAGGAGGCGGTCAGGATTTTTTAATGGCAGGTGAGGGAGAGGATGTTTATGTTGTGAAGAAGGTGAAAGATTCTAGAGTGCTAATTGAGAACTATTCCAGGAATAAAGAAATAGATATTTTAATAATAGAGGCAAACCTTCATGACATTAAAACAAAAGTAGATGGAAACAGTTTAATACTGATTCCATTTAATGATGACAGAACTGTTAAACTGAGAAACTGGTTCCATTCTGAAGAACAAAGGCACTTATTAGTTGTCACAAATGACTTATTTACCTTTAGTTTATCAGAAGACAAAACTCTCTGCAGTCACTCAAACCCGATCCACAGTAAGTGCATCCAGAGCCAAATTATAAATTACAGTGAGTCGACACGTCCCCTGGTGATTGACCTTGAAACAGATGAAGCCTATTTAAACATTACTGAATTGCACGGCTCAAATCTAAATGATAATATTAAAGGTAACGCACAAGGAAACACATTCTATCCAAGATCTGGATCAGATTTTCTGCAGGGCCGTGGAGGCCAGGACTTGTACATTGTGACACCAGGTCTTGGAGTTAAAATCATTGACAACTCTTCACCAGACATGGCTCTTGATACACTTTTCTTTAACGTAAACTACAGTCTCATTATAGTCAAATGCTTTGATACAAACCTTCTGCTGTTAGTAAATGGAAACAAGGAAGTTTGGATAATTAACTGGTTTAAATCAAAGATGTCACAACACCTGCAGGTTCAAACAGCAGACGGCATCATTTTCAGTTTCCAATCAAGTAAATGCACAGAAAATATGAAGCTTCCAAAGTCTATGGATTATAGAAAAAGTCAACCAGGCCAGAAGATGTTAATGAATAGGTGGGAGTTTGTTTCTGTGGAGAAAATGTATGGGTCTCCTGGTTTTGACATCATGGTAGGGAATAATAATGACAACTGGCTGGACCCCTTCACTGGTGGAGCATTTATGGAAGGTGGAGAAGGGATGGACACTTACATTGTAAAGCCAGAATATGGAATTCGTTTAGAGATTGATAACTTTGCAAATGATGAAAAGATAGACACTGTGCTTTTTCAGGCAGAATTTCTAAGCACTCCTTTCAGAGTTGATGGAGAAAATGATGACATCATCATTTCAGCCATCAATAAAGGGGAAAACATGATGGTCAAACTTCGTAATTACAGAGCAGGACAACAACACCAGCACTTAAGCTTCCAGAGTGCTGATGGAGTGCATTTCCGGGTGAGATCTCCTGTTGCTAATCAGTCTGAAGTCCTCCAAGATCCTTGGATTGAGGCTTTCAAAGTAATCCTAAAAGACAAGCAGTCAGACTGCTATATAGATTTGAGTTCTCAGGAAAACCTCTCTACTGTCTACAGAGTTCAGGGCTGCTCTGATCAATCCAATGACATTCAAGGAAATGACCAGGACAATACTCTGATTGGTGGGTCAAAGAACGATGTTCTAGAAGGAGGTGATGGCCATGACAGTCTGATAGGTGGGGATGGAAATGACATCTTAATTGGAAGCCAAGGAAACGACACACTCTATGGAGGAGATGGGGATGACACTTTGCTAGGAAGTATAGGTTGGGACATCTTTGTTCCAGGCCTAGGAGCTGACGTGATAGATGGGGGCCCAGGGCAAGACACAGTACTCTATCAGGGCGATCATGAAAAAGGTGAAGGAGTCTATGTAAGCCTGCTGAGTGGTGAAGGCCACCAAGCTGATGCCGAAGGAGATGTACTGAAAGATGTGGAAAACGTGATTGGCACTATATATTCTGACATTCTGGTCTCTGGTTACGAGCCTGCTCTGCTTAAAGGTTCAGATGGAGATGATGTTCTTGTGTCTGTAACAGCAGGAGACTACCTGATTGGAGGAGAGGGAAGAGATATTTACATGATAGTTCCTCACCACGGTCTGGTCACAATTGACAACTGTGCGGAGGACAATGCGACTGACATCTTATACCTGCCTTTTGTGACAGACAGTTCTTTTGAGTCCACAAAGAATTCATCAGGCCTCCACCTGAAAATTGTCTTGGCTGATAGCACTATTTTGGAAATATTTCTAAAAGATTTGGTTAACAACAGACATGAATGTGGTCATCTGACTTTGAGTATGGGTTCTGTGTTGTATGAGTCTGACAATATTATGGAACCTATTATGTCAAAAATCTATAAGTTATATAATGAGTTTATTTCATTGATGGTGATGGTGACTTCATACAACATATTTTAATATAAAAAATATTTTACATGAATTGAATTTTAAAATATATGTAACACAAATAAAAAGCATAATATTACTACGGTGATGTACTTATCAAATAAAAACCCTGCAACTCTAGACTCTATGTTCATACTTTTTTTTAATCATGTAAGTGTATAGAAAAATACATTCACCTTTCACTTTATTAGGAACAGTACATCTGCTTATCCATGTATGAAACAGAAAAAGTACATTTGAATGTGTCAAACCAAAAGGAATGGAAAACAAAAAGCCAAAAAAATGAAGAGTGCAGTGAGCTCAGGGAGTCAGAGCAATGTACTTTGAGAGGAAGAGTGATTTTCTCAGAAGGCAGAAGCAGGCTATGCATTTCACACCTGAAGCTTGCCTGATTCAATCCACCCCTTAATCATCATTATGATGCCACAGCTATAAAAACCTTCACTATTATAGAGAAACGCAGTATAACAGAGTGCTGCATCACAGACAGAAATCACATACAGAGAGAATGAATTGTCATTACTAAAGCAAGAAACACAATGAACACAATTCAACACGTCTCATTTCACTGGAGCCACAGCTGCACTACCTGCATACATCTCTTGCAAAAGCATCAATATTAACCTCTGTCAGAAATGGTGAGTGGAGCCTGGAAGGAAGACCTAAAATGGAGGATGCAAGCAGAGTAATATAGCATACGGTCTTTATTAAGAAAGAGACAGGGTAAGAAACATGGGTCAAAATAGTCCAAAATCCAAGAGGCAAACCAAGTCTGAAAAAACAGTCCAGAATCAGAGAGCCGTCAAACAGAGCAATATAGTCAGAGCAAAAACACAAACCAAAGTCCAAAAATCCAAAACGAGGCAAGACAAAGCAGAGATCAGGATCAGGAATAGCAACAAGAACAGGAACAGGCAGGGTAGCAAGAGTACTCACAGGGGCAAGCAATCCAGCTAGATAAACTGGCAGGGAGTAAAAGTATTTCTGTGGTAATGAGTTTAAAAACAGTGTACAGTGGAACCTCGGGTTACGAATTTAATTCGTTCCGGTACTTTATTCGTAACCTGAAAAGTTTGTATCTCGATACAAATTTCCCCATAATAATGAACAGAAACTTCGGTAATTCGTTCTGGACAACCAAAAATATTACTTAAATAAAAATAAAGCCAATATTCACTAATATTATTTACTTTTAACATGTTATATTAAAATTATACCACATAAAAACATACAAAAGAGGAAAACATCTTTACCGGTACTTTCCTTTGAGAAGACTCGCTGCAGGAGACAACGTCAGAGAAGGGGAGGAGGGAGAGTTATTGTTTGAAGGAGAATCTTATTATATTATATTATTTATATATTATTATATATTATATTATAGAATATTAAAGACAGTGTTATTAACACGAACGCTAAGACAATTGTTGCATTAGAGGGAAAATGAGAGCTGTTTCTTTAAGGCTACTATCAGTTGGTATTGAAGTCCAGAGTGAAATTCATTATGGTGATTGTACTTCGGAAAAGACTGTAACCCTGCTAATCTATCTTCATAAAAACAAGTAAAGTGGTTATGCATCGGCTAATGTTGTCCATCTCATCATTCCACGAGCATCAACTAACGAGTTGTTACGCTGCTGCCGGGAAAAGTTCAAGCGGATAAGTAACACGATTCTCCCGCTAGGGACACAGGACGCTAACTGATGTGACGAGCTCCGTGGATAGAGCAAAAACAACCAACTTGCCTGCGATTTTTTGGTGAGCGACGTTCGTATCCCGATATATTGTTCGTAACCAGGGGCAAAAATTTTGATGAACTGCGATTCGTAACCTGAATTATACGTATGCCGGGGCGTTCGTAACCCGAGGTTCCACTGTACTTTTACTTGAGTAAATTTGTTGATGCGGTTTCTGTAACCTGCAACACTACTTTATTCACCTGTTGCCTGGGGGAACTGCTGTAAAAAGGATTATGGGTATAACTTACACTGTAATTAGTAGCAGCATTGACTGAATTGCATCAACGGCGATATGTTTTGTTTTCGTTAAGTGTGTAAAACTAGGAATAGGCTATTTGAAGGAACCACACAGCTCTGAGGAAAATGTGTGTAACAAAACAAGCTGAATAATATATTCAGAATCAAAAACTAAAGTGGCTTCTGCATCATAGAAGCTGTTGTGTTGAGCTCTTAAAAGTGTTCCTTTCACAGCTTAAGTATGAAAACTGTCAACAATGTACAACAGAACACCGGGTTAGCTTCTAGCTTCGTCAAGGCGTGGAGTTTCTGGAGGAGCTTCGACAGATTGGAGTTGCTGTTTATTGCAGTAGATACGACCTTCGAACCAGAAAGACACAGCTTACTCATTCCAATGGCTTCCTGCTCCAAGCCTCGCCCTTTATTCACAGTCATTCACGCTGCCGCTGCCACATTTATGTTTCTTTCTCTTCCCGTACAGACACGAATGGTACAACATGCTAAGTTTACAGACCTTAAACGTTTTCCAGACATTGCTGGATGCATATTAGAGGAGAGCACTTCAAGTACATTTTTATCCATTTTTCTTTAGACCCTTAAATTAATCATTATGTATCACAATAATGAGAGAAGAGATAAGAAATGTAATTCCAAAGGAATATATACTGAACAAAATTATAAATGCAACACTTTTTGTTTTTGCCTCTATGAGCCCCTTTGAGTTCAGTTTCATGAGCTGAACTCAAAGATCTTAGACTTTTTCTATGTACACAAAAGGCCTATTTCTCTCAAATATTGTTCACAAATCTCTCTAAATCTATGTTAGTGAGCACTTCTCCTCCTCTATGTTTGTGTACATAGAAAAGGTTTTAGATTTTTGAGTTCAGCTCATGAAAAATGGAAACCAAAAAAAAACTGTAACTTATTCTGTGAAAAATCTTACTACAGTAATCTCCCGCTTTACTGCGGTTCAAATCTCGTGCCACCGGTTGATCACGGAATTGCATTTGCCATATGACTCGCGGATAGCACGATAGACCAAAAAACTTATAGGGAATTGTTTTTATGTTGTTTTATGTTGCAATAATGAAGTTTATTAATAAAAATATAATAATTAATTTGAAAAATGTTAAATGTAAAATGCTAATACAGTAAAGTACTGTATACATACAATAGCATTTTTGGGGTGGCGTCCGTTTTACCGCAGTTTTTCGTTTATCGCAGGCGGGTTTGGATGTGACCAAATTTTGGAACAATTTAATGTATGTCTATGTATGTCTATTGAGAAATATTAACTGGAAATCATGTATGTTTTTTTAAGGACTTTAACAGCTTCCTGGAGAATATTGAGATGAAAAAATCTCATGACGCACTTCTGTTTGCATCTGAAATATCATACACCTACATAAATAAAGTCATCCTCATTATGGATTCCAAACCTAAGACCCTTAAGAAAGTGAAAGACGAGTACAGTGAAGACCCTCAATTTTCTACCAAGGTGAAATTGTCCTGTCTGGATTCTAGCACGTGTGCTCCAAAGATCGAAACTGGCAAAGTTGTAAAGATCATTGGCAGTAGTTCTGTCTGAATATACTGGAACTCTGCTGACATCCCTGATGACAAAAGCCCAAAGAGCCGCTCTTTTCTCAATCGCTGGTAACGTCAGCACCACATTCCGAAATGACTTCCTAAATGTCTTCTCACGCATACATGACGTCAATGGTGTCTTGGAAACTCCCATGCAGAATCAACATGTCTATCAAATAGATGACACAGGTACAAGTGTTGAAAATCAGGTTCCAAAAAAAAGTATGACAAACAACACATTCTCATCATGCAGGATGATCCGGTCGTTCGAGATGTGGCGAAATATTTATATGGCAAACATCCAGATGTGAGCTCGGTGTACATGCTTGAAAATGAGAAACCCAAACTAATCAAAGGAGACTCTGAGCCACTTACTGCAGAAAGCCGACTGGTGCTGGTAGGTCATGGAGAAAAAGGCAACGATGGAGAAATGCATCTGGGAGGCTATAAAGCTGAGAAGGTAGCAGACATCATTGAACACATGAACATAAAAGAAAACCAAATCAAAACGATTAGCGTGGTGGGCTGTGAAGTTGGGTCTGATGAAACCTTCAGAAACACTCTACTCAAAGAGCTTCATGCTAGATCCATAAAAACAAAGCTTCATTTGAGGAGGTCTTTGCTCCAGGTCACCCACACTGGACAGAAAATTATTGCAGAAATCAATCCAGATGGATTAAACTGGAAACACAACGATGATAGCAAGAAAGTAGTCTTGAAGCTGGATAAGAATGATGTCACCCAAATTCAGCCTGGAAACAGGGCAGAAGCCATGTTTACAACAGAAAGGAATTACAACAAATAAGGAATTTTGGGAAACAATATAGATTCCTGGCCAGAAAAACCACAGAGATTTGTGTCTGAGGGCTTCTGTAAAAAGCACACTGATGACCTTGAAGCTTTATCTTGGGCTTTTTTTTAAACATCAAAAAGCCGATCAAATTAATCATTCAAAATTGGAAAATAATGAGCAGTACACAGTATATGATTTACAAAATAAATGAGACCCGATTAAAAACAAGTATATCAAAGGAGAATCTAGACATTAGGAATATTTTAAATCAGTGCTATGAACTTAAGCTGGTGAGGACATTCTAAATGTAATTACTAAATATGCACGCATTGGGGAAAAAGACTACACATATTTAATGCTAAATGCTAAATGGAAGTGTCACCAGATTATCTTTATATATACCTAGTTGGAAAAAAGCTTAATAGAAATGAAACTGACAAAACATTATTGAAGCACAGTTTAATAAACATAACTATAAAGACATTCGGAATGGGATAAACGAATGGCAAGCAAGTGACGATTATGCTAATTTCATCAAAGAATGTTTACAAGGCATGTATAAAAGAGATAATGTTAAGTTACCTTTGAATCTAAATCAAGAGGCATGGTTAAGCCCAATGTTTTTGGCAACAATGATTTCAGAATCCGCAAGAAATTTCAGATCGTTTCCCATCACACTAATGGCTCTGGATTTGGCTCACAGCCAAAACACAGAAACAGCAGAATTGGGACTTGATTTTCTGTTAAACAATCATCCAATGACAAGGGGTGGAACCTGGATAAAAAACGATTGCCGGGGATTTTATGGGTCAAACATAATGGATATTAAAGAAGAAAGAAGAAAGCTACAAAGGCTAATAAAAAAGAGGAGGAGGTTGTTAACAAATGGTTTTCATCCTATGCAACAAATGAAATCAAACCAGAAATGATCAAAAAAATTATTTCATTGGTGTACGGTGAAAACAAACTGAATTTGGACAGCACCATAATAAAAAAATTTCAAAATTTCATCAGAATTTCAAAATTTCATCAGAATTTCAAAATTTCATCAGAAGACAAAACTCTTTGCAGTCAATCAAACTCGATCCACAGTAAGTGCATCCAGAGTCAAATTATAAATTACAGTGAGTCGACACGTCCCCTGGTGATTGACCTTGAAACATATGAGGCCTATTTAAACATTACTGAATTGCACGGCTCAAATCTAAATTACAATATTAAAGGTAACGCACAAGGAAACACATTCTATCTAAGATCTGGATCAGATTTTCTGCAGGGCCGTGGAGGCCAGGACTTGTACATTGTGACACCAGGTCATAGAGTTAAAATCATTGACAACTTTTCACCAGACATGGCTCTTGATACACTTTTCTTTAACCTAAACTACAGTCTCATTACAGTCGAATGCTTTGATACAAACTTCACCTGTTAGTAAATAGAAACATGGAAGTTTGGTTAATTAACTGGTTTAATTCAAAGATGTCACAACACCTGCAGGTTCAAACAGCAGATGGAATCATTTTAGTTTCCAATCAAGTGAATGCACAGAAAATATGAAGCTTCCGAAGTCTGTGGATTACAGAAAAAGTCAACCAGGCCAGGAGATGTTAATGAATAGGTGGGAGTTTGTTTCTGTGGAGAAAATGTATGGGTCTCCTGGTTTTGACATCACCAGGGCGAGACACAGTACTCTATCAGGGCGATCATGGAAAAGGTGAAGGAGTCTATGTAAGCTTGCTGAGTGGTGAAGGCCACCAAGCTGATGCCGAAGGAGATGTACTGAAAGACGTGGAAAACGTGATTGGCACTATATATTCTGATATTCTGGTCTCTAGTTACGAGCCGGCTCTACTTAAAGGTTCAGATGGAGATGATCTTCTTGTGTCTGTAACAGCAGGAGACTACCTGATTGGAGGAGAGGGAAGAGATATTTACATGATAGTTCCTCACCACGGTCTGGTCACAATTGACAACTGTGCGGAGGACAATGCGACTGACATCTTATACCTGACTTTCGTGACAGAAGGTTCTTTTAAATCCACAAAGAATTCATCAGGCCTCCACGTGAAAATCGTCTTGGCTGATAGCATTATTTAGGAAATATTCCTAAAAAATTTGGTTAACAACAGACATGAATGTGGTCATCTGACTTTGAGTATGGGTTCTGTGTCTAATAATATTCTGGAACTTATTAAGTAAACATTTTTTAATACGAAAAAAATTATATTTTACATGAATTGAATTTTAAAATATATGTAACACAAATAAAAAGCATAATATTACTACAGTGATGTACTTATCAAATAAAAACCCTGCAACTCTGCACTCTATGTTTATACTTTTATTTTTTTCAATCATGTAAGTGTATAAAAAAATACATTCACCTTTCACTTTATTAGGAACACAGTACATCTGCTTATCCATGTATGAAACAGAAAAAGTACATTTGAATGTGTCAAACCAAATGGAATGGTAAACAAAATGGAAACAAGAAACTAAGAGTGCAGTGAGCTCAGGGAGTCAGAGCAATGTACTTTGAGAGGCAGAGTGATTTTCTCAGAAGGCAGAAGCAGGCTATGCATTTCACACCTAAAGCTTGCCTGATTCAGTCCACCTCTTAATCATCATTATGATTCCACAGCTATAAAAACCATCACTATTAAAGAGAAACGCAGTATAACAGAGTGCTGCATCACAGACAGGAATCACATACAGAGAGAATGAATTGTCATTACTAAAGCAAGAAATACAATATTATATTGTGTATAAATACACAATTCAACACGTCTCCTTTCACTGGAGCCATAGCTGCACCACCTGCATACAGTACATCTCAAGCAGAAGCATCAATATTAACCTCTGTCAGAAATGGTGAGTGGAGACTGGAAGGAAGGACCCAAAATGCAGGATGCAAGCAGAGAAATATAGCATATGGTCTTTAATAAGAAAGAGACAGGGTAAAAAAAAAGTTAAAATAGTCCAAAATCCAAGAGGCAAAACCAAGTCTGAAAAAACAGTCCAAAGTCAGAAAGTCGTCAAACAGAGCAATATAGGCAGAGCAAAAACACAAACCAAAAATCTAATACGAGGCAAGACAAAGCAGGGATCAGAATCAGGAATAGGAACAAGAACAGGAACAGGGGCGGTAGCAAGAGTACTCACAGGGGCAAGCAATCCAGTTAGATAAACTGGCAGGGAGTAAAAGTATTTCTGTGGTAATGACTTTAAAAACAGTGTACTTTTACTTGAGTATATTTTTTGGTGCGGTTTCTGTAACCTGCCAACGCTACTTTATTCACCTGTTGCCTGGGGGCACTGCTGTAAAAAGGATTATGGGTATAACTTACACTGTAATTAGTAGCAGCATTGACTGAATTGCATCAACGGCGATATGTTTTGTTTTCGTTAAGTGTGTAAAACTAGAAATAGGCCATTTAAAGGAACCACACAGCTCTGAGGAAAATGTGTGTAACAAAACAAGCTGAATAATATATTTAGAATCAAAAACTAAAGTGGCTTCTGCATCATAGAAGCTGTTGTGTTGAGCTCTTAAAAGTGTTCTTTTCACAGCTTAAGTATGAAAACTATCAACAATGTACAACAGAACACCGGGTTAGCTTCTAGCTTCATTGAGGCATGGAGTTTCTGGAGGAGCTTCGACAGACTGGAGTTGCTGTTTATCGCAGTAGATATGACCTTCGAACCAGAAAGACACAGCTTACTCATTCCCATGCCTTCCTGCTCCAAGCCTCGCCCTTTATTCACAGTCATTCACGCTGCCGCTGCCACATTTATGTTTCTTTCTCTTCCCGTACAGACATGAATGGTACAACATGCTGAGTTTAACAGACCTTAAACGTTTTCCAGACATTGCTGGATGCATATTAGAGAAGCAGCAGGTAAGGAGAGCACTTCAAGTACAACATTTTTATCCATTTTTCTTTAGACTCTTAAATTAATCATTATGTATCACAATAATGAGAGAAGAAATGTAATTCCGAAGGAATATATACTGAACAAAATTATAAATGCAACACTTTTTGTTTTTGCCTCTATGAGCCCCTTTGAGTTCAGTTTCATGAGCTGAACTCAAAGATCTAAGACTTTTTCTATGTACACAAAAGGCCTATTTCTCTCAAATATTGTTCACAAATCGGTCTAAATCTGTTAGTGAGCACTTCTCCTCCTCTAAGTTTGTGTACATAGAAAAGGTTTTAGATTTTTGAGTTCAGCTCATGAAAAATGGAAACAAAAAATAAACTGTAACTTATTCTGTGAAAAATCTTACTACAGTAATCTCCCGCTTTACTGCGGTTCAAATCTGCCACCGGTTGATCACGGAATTGCATTTGCCATATGACTCACGGATAGCACGATAGACCAAAAAACTTATAGGGAATTGTTTTTATGGAGTTTTATGTTGCAATAATGAAATTTATTAATAAAAATATAATAATTAATTAGAAAAATGTTAAATGTAAAATGCTAATACAGTAAAGTACTGTATACATACAATAGCATTTTTGGGGTGGCGTCCGTTTATCGCAGTTTTTCGTTTATCGCGGGCGGGTTTGGAGCGTGACCAAATTTTGGAACAATTTAATGTATGTCTATATATGTCTATTGAGAAATATTAACTGAATATCATGTATGGTTTTTTAAGGACTTTAACAGCTTCCTGGAGATTATTGAGATGAAAAAATCTCATGACGCACTTCTGTTTGCATCTGAAATATCATACACCTACAGCTCGTGGGCTCCAAAGATCGAAACTGGCAAAGTTTTAAAGATCATTGGCAGTAGTTCAGAAGATGGAAACACTCTGTCTGGATATACTGGAACTCAGCTGGCATCCCTGATGACAAAAGCCCAAAGAGCTGCTCTTTTCTCAATCTGCAGCACATTCCGAAATGACTTCATAAATGTTTTCTCACGCATACATGACGTCAATGTTGTCTTGGAAATTACCATGCAGAATCAACATGTCTATCAAATAGATGACACAGGTACAAGTGTTGAAAATCAGGTTCCAAAAAGACCTGTGGACCACAGCACCCAGTATGATAAACAGCACATTCTTATCATGCAGGATGATCCGGTCGTTCGAGATGTGGTGAAATATTTATATGGTAAACATCCAGATGTGAGCTCGGTGTACATGCTTGAAAATGAGAAACCCAAACTAACAGAGCTTCATTTGAGGAGGCCTTTGCGCCAGGTCACCCACACTGGACAGAAAAATATTGCAGAAATCAATCCAAATGGATTCAACTGGAAACACAACGATGATAGCAAGAAAGTAGTTTTGACGCTGGATAAGAATGATGTCACCCAAATTCAGCCTGGAAACAGGGCAAAAGCCATGTTTACAACAGAAAGGAACATTTTGGGAAACAATATAGATTCCTGGCCAGAAAAACCACAGAGATTTGTGTCTGAGGGCTTCCGTAAAAAGCACACTGATGACCTTGAAGCTTTATCTTGGGCTTTTTTCCAACATCGAAAAGGTGATCACATTAATCATCCAAAATTTAAAAATAATGAGCAGTACACAGTATATGATTTACAAAATAAATGGGACCCTATTCAAAAAACTTATATAAAAGGAGAATCTAGAGGTTGGCTTAATTCTAAAAAAGACATTAAGAATATTTTAAATCAGTGCTATGAACTTAAGTCTGGTGAGGACATTCTAAATGAAATTACTAAAAATGCACGCTTTGGGAAAAAAGACTACACATATTTAATGCTAAATGACTGGATTTTTAAAGTGTCACCAGATTTTCTTTATATATATCTAGTTGGAAAAAAGCTTAATAGAAATGAAACTGAACATGATATTCAAAACATTATTGAAGCACAGTTTAATAAACATAACTATAAAGACATTGTGATTGGAATAGAAAAATGCCAAGGAAGTGTATATTATAAAAATTATTGCACAAAATGTTTACAAGGCACTTATAAAAAAGATAATGCTGAGTCAGCTTTGAATCCAAATCAAGAGGCATGGTTAAGCACAATGTTTTTGGCAACAATGATTTCAGAATCCACAAGAAATTTCAGATCATTTCCCATCACACTGATGGCTCTGGATTTGGCTCACAACGAAAACATGAATTTTGCAATATCGGGACTTGATTTTCTATTAAACAATCATCCAATGACAAGGGGTGGAACCTGGATAAAAAAAGATTGCCGGGGATTTTATGGGTCAAGCATAGTGGATATTAAAGAAGAAAGAAGAAAGCTACAAAGGCTAATAAAAAAAGAGGAGGAGGTTGTTAACAAATGGTTTTTATCCTATGGAACAAATGAAATCAAACCAGAAATTATCAAAAAAATTATTTCATTGGTGTACGGTGAAAACAAACTGAATTTGGACAGCACCATAATAAATAACTTTAAAGAATCCTACACAAACTTCAAAACAGAAATAGGGAATCAACCTTCCACTTCTGGAATGAAAGCTATATCAACTGGTTTAAAAAACCCTACATTCAAACGTACCATGGGAATAGTCATGCCTGTTACTGGAATTGCATTCAGCTTCTACAACATTGCAGAGGACCTCAAAAGAGGTGGTGCCCAGGGTATGATTGATCTAACTCTTGACACTTTAATGGTTGATCTGGATATTGTAGAATTTGTACAACCAGAACTGGCACCTATTATTATTCCAGTCAACCTTGTACTGGGTGCAATTCGCATGACTATTAATAACATCTACCTTGACATCAAGGATAAATTAAAAATCCTTCCATCAAATGCTATAGTTCTTGACAAGATTGGAGAAGTTAAAGTAGGTTTTGAAGAAGCTGTTTTTCACACTATGTTAGACACAGAAATCTTTTTTTACATTATTCCTTATCATGAGATTGAGAATGGGCATAGACTTATAGAAGAAATTTCTGACTACCATGAATATTTTTCCAAAATAGTGCAGGCTGGGAGAAAATCCATTCATTTTGCAGGAGGTACAAATTCCTGGAATGGAGGGGGCATTACATTCTGCCTCTCTAATGACAGCTATTCAGAAATGTGCATGAATTATTTTGTGTCTGCTGAAATAATTAGTAAAAAGTTCTGGGATATTGACACAACTAATACAAATGATATAGTGTTGAGCATTGAGGAGTCACACAAATTAACATACACCCATGTAAAAATGTACAAGTCCTGGTACTTTTTTGCTGTTCAGAAGAGTAATGACAGTCATCAAATGGAGATCATGTTGAGCTATTACTATAAGCTCTATGGTAAAGAAGGTAGTGACACTTTCTACTTAGGACCTCAGAGGAGCTATGTGGAAGGTCAGAGTGGAAAAGACATTTACATTATTCCAAAAGATGGAGGCTCCACCATCATCAACAATTACGATCCTTTCAAAGCCACAGATCTTCTGATTCTCAGCATAAATTATTATCAAATATTGGTGACCAAAATTAAAAATCATGTCATTTTGCAATATAATAATAACCATTATGTGCAGATTTTAGAATGGTTTACTGGAGAGGAATACCGCCATATGAACCTAATGTCTGCAGAAGGAGTAATGTTTGATATTTCTAAAGTTGTATTTTCCTCTGTGAAACTTGTGGCCAAAGGAGTGAACATGATGTCAAAACCTGAGGGTCAGACAGTGGACACAAACGAGTATCTCCTTCTTACTGTAACAAACATTGTGGGGTCTCCTTATGATGACCGGCTGATAGGTAATTCACAGAAAAATCTGATTGATGGAGGAGGGGGTCAGGATTTTTTAATGGGAGGTGAGGGAGAGGATGTTTATGTTGTAAAGAAGGTGAAAGATTCTAAAGTGCTAATTGAAAACTATTCCAGGAATAAAGAAATAGATATTTTAATAATAGAGGCAAACCTTCATGAGATTAAAACATATGTATATGGAAACAGTTTAATACTGATTCCATTTAATGATGACAGAACTGTTGAACTGAGAAACTGGTTCCATTCTGAAGAACAAAGGCACTTATTAGTTGTTACGAATGACTTATTTACCTTTAGTTTATCAGAAGACAAAACTCTTTGCAGTCACTCAAACCCGATCCACAGTAAGTGCATCCAGAGCCAAATTATAAATTACAGTGAGTCGACACGTCCCCTGGTGATTGACCTTGAAACAGATGCCTATTTAAACATTACTGAATTGCACAGCTCAAATCTAAATTACAATATTAAAGGTAACGCACAAGGAAACACATTCTATCCAAGATCTGGATCAGATTTTTTGCAGGGCCGTGGAGGCCAGGACTTGTACATTGTGACACCAGGTCATAGAGTTAAAATCATTGACAACTTTTCACCAGACATGGCTCTTGATACACTTTTCTTTAACATAAACTACAGTCTCATTGCAGTCGAATTCTTTGATACAAACCTTCTCTTTTTAGTAAATGGAAACAAGGAAGTTTGGTTAAATAACTGGTTTAATTCAAAGATGTCACAACACCTGCAGGTTCAAACAGCAGACGGAATCATTTTCAGTTTCCAATCAAGTAAATGCACAGAAAATATAAAGCTTCCAAAGTCTGTGGATTATAGAAAGTCAACCAGGCCTGAAGATGTTAATGAATAGGTGGGAGTTTGTTTCTGTGGAGAAAATGTATGGGTCTCCTGGTTTTGACATCATGGTAGGGAACGATAATGACAACTGGCTGGACCCCTTCACTGGTGGAGCATTTATGGAAGGTGGAGAAGGGACGGACACATTGTAAAGCCAGAATATGGAATTCGGTTAGAGATTGATAACTTTGCAAATGATGAAAAGGTGATTTTTCAGGCAGAATTTCTCAAGCTATTAAGTCAAACATCTGTATAGAAGGTATAAAAGGTATATAATGAGTTTATTATATTGATGGTGATGATGATGATGACTTACAACATATTTTAATATAAAAAAAATATTTTACATGAATTGAATTTTAAAATATATGTAACACAAATAAAAAGCATAATATTACTACGGTGATGTACTTATCAAATAAAAACCCTGCAACTCTGCAATCTATGTTCATACTTTTTTTTTTCAATTATGTAAGTGTATAGAAAAATACATTCACCTTTCACTTAATCAAATACATTTGATTGTTTCAAACCAAAAGGAATGGAAAACAAAAAGACAAGAAACTAAGAGTGCAGTGAGCTCAGGGAGTCAGAGCAATGTACTTCAAAGGGGGGGGAGTGACTTTCTCAGAAGGCAGAAGCAGGCTATGCATTTCACACCTAAAGCTTGCCTGATTCAGTCCACCTCTTAATCATCATTATGATTCCACAGCTATAAAAACCATCACTATTATAGAGAAACACAATATAACAGAGTGGTGCATCACAGACTGGAATCACATACAGAGAGAATGAATTGTCATTACTAAAGCAAGAAATACAATGAACACAATTCAACACGTCTCATTTCACTGGAGCCACAGCTGCACCACCTGCATACATCTCTTGCAGAAGCATCTGTCCTTTACCACCGTTAACCTCTGTCAGAAACGGTGAGTGGAGACTGGGAGGAAGACCTAAAATGCAGGATGCAAGCAGAGTAATATAGCATACGGTCTTCAATAAGAAAGAGACAGGGTCAAAAACATGGGTCAAAATAGTCCAAAATCCAAGAGGCAAAACCAAGTCTGAAAAAACAGTCCAGAATCAGAGAGCCGTTAAACAGAGCAATAGAGGCAGAGCAAAAACACAAACCAAAGTCCAAAAATCTAAAACAAGGCAAGACAAAGCAGGGATCAGGATCAGGAATAGGAACAAGAACAGGGACAGGCAGGGTAGCAAGAGTACTCACAGGGGCAAGCAAGGATTATGGGTATAACTTACACTAATTAGTAGCAGCATTGACTGAATTGCTCCAACTCCATGTTTTGTTTTTGTTAAGTGTGTAAAACTAGGAATAGACCATTTGAAGGAACCACACAGCTCTGAGGAAAATGTGTTGGAGATACACAGCTCTGAGGTAAAAATTGCTCGTCTTTTAGAGCTCTGAGGTAATAATGGTTGTATTTCACAGGTCTGAGATAATAATGGTGGTATTATACAAGTCTTAGGTAAAACTAATGCTGTATTACAGTGCTCTGAGGTAATAATGCTGGTATTACAGTGCTCTGAGGTAATAATGCTGGTATTACACAGGTCTGCGGTAATAATGCTGGTATTACATAGCTTGTTGCTTGTTCCACAAAGCTGTAAGGTAAAGATTATAGTAACACACTGCTCTAAGGTAAAGATGTTGGTACCAAACAGCTCTGAGGTAAAGATGGTTTTACCAAAAAGCTCTGAGGTAAAAGGAAATGCTGGTATTACAGAGCTCTGAGGTAAATATTTCGGTACCACAAAGCTCTGAGGTAAAGGTTCTAGTACCACCCAGATCTGAGGTAAAGATGTTGGTACCACACAACTCTGAGGTAAAGATGTTGGTGCCACCCAGAACTGAGGTAAAGATTCTAGTGCCACCCAGATCTGAGGTAAAGATGTTGGTACCACACAACTCTGAGGTAAAGATGTCGGTACCACACAACTCTGAGGTAAAGATGTTGGTACCACACAACTTTGAGGTAAAGATGTTGGTACCACCCAGATCTGAGGTAAAGATGTTGGTACCACCCAGATCTGAGGTAAAGATGTTGGTACCACACAGCTCTGAGTTAAAGATTCTAGTAACAAAGCACTCTACAGTAAAGATTTTGGAATGTCAGAGCTCTGAGGTAATAATGCTGGTATTGCACAGCTCTGAGGAAAAGATGCTAGTATTACATAGATCTGTAATAAAGATGCTGTTACTGCTCAGATCTGAGGTAAAATGCTGGTAATATACATCTCTGAAGTAAACAATGCTTATATTACAGAGCTCTGAGGTAAAGATCCTGGTATTACAGAGCTCTGAGGTACCACATTTCTGAGGTAAAGATGTGGTTACTTATCGGTTCTGAGGTATAAAAAAAGCTACTATTACACAGATCTGTGTTAACCTCCTAAGACCTGAGCTTTGGTTTGGCTTGCATTTTAGATTTCTTCCAGTTATTTGGGGTTAGGAAGAACCAATAATTATAATAACCATATATTTTCTTTGAACATGAAGCTCTTCTTGGAAAAAAATGATGTCACTTATGTGGACACTCGGTCTGTATCTACAGAAAACAATAAAGACACCATTGTGCACAATGTCCACGTATGTGGACACCCAGGTCGTAGGAGGTTAAAGATGCTGGTACCACACAGCTCTGAGGTAAAAAATGCTGGGGTCACACAGCTTTGAAGTAAAGACGTGCTAGTAAATCCATTGTTGTCGGCAGTGTTGTGCTAGTTACTAAAAAATAGTAACTAGTTACAGTTACTCGTTACTTCATTCAAAAAGTAACTGAATATATCACAAGGATTTCTGAAACAAATAACAAAACAAGCTGAATAATATATTCAGAATCAAAAACTGGTGCTGCTATCGCAGGAGATACGAGCTTCGAACCAGAAAAACACAGCTTACATTTGACTTAAAAGTTTTTGTCTTTATACTCAACTAAAGTGAAATAATGAGCATATTGCCACTTTGAGAAACTCGTCCTGCTCTCGGCTTGACTCGCCATTACTGCTGCACAGACCTGAATAAAAGGAGACACGCCCACAGTGCGTCTTCTGCGTGTTTATATTGGTTCATCCACCAATCCTACAATGCATCTCTGTGTACAGACAGGTTAGACTGTAGTCTACACTTTAGCCGAAATTCATTCATTTAAAAAAGTAACGGGTAACGCACCACACGGTAACGGTAACGAAGTTACTTTATTTTTAAAAGTAACACGATACAGTATTAGTTACTGTCAAAAGTAAGGCGTTACCAGTAACGCGTTACTGCCCAACACTGGTTGTCGGTGTTGACAACTTTTTAGTTGCTAGCTCTAGTTGCCTGGAGCAATTTTAAAGTAGATTGACTCTTTGGATTTTTTTTCCCAATAGCTGCATCTGAAGACTAAATGGACTTGCTTCAAGCCCTGGCTTACCAACAAAGAAGTTACCCTTGACATTGACAGAGCCAGATTTACCAACAGACTTTTGATACTAGGGAAGCTTCAGGACAAATGGTCACACTACGTTTGTTTGTCTAGCCAATTTAAGTTTACACGTCAGCATTATGGTTTGGTTTCATTTTTATTGTCAGCATTTTCAGCATTTTCGGTTTATTTGTACATATGGCCACTTGTTTGACGATGATGTGTAAACACTGCCATCTAGTGGCAGGAACCCAGTAGCGAAGAAGCCTGGGGTGAAACTCATCATCACCTGACTTTACTAACACCCTTGTACCTGAATGAGCACAAATCTCCAAAATAAAGTGGAACATATTCCCAGAAGAGTGGAGGTTATTGTAAGAGCAAATGGGAACTAAATGTGGACTGAGATGTTCAAAAAGCACATAATTTTCCAGCTGACTTTGTGCACAGGGGCAAACTGTGTGTATAAATTAGTGGTTACAGAAAAAAAATACTTTTGTCCATATAGTGTGAATGTGATTTTTGTCTGAATTCTATTTACTTTGTAATAAATATGGAATAAAACATGCCATGGTGTGCTATTTTATTTCTATTCTTACCCCTGCAGTGGTATTCATAGTTATGTCCACTTTATGTAGTATTGTATAGGTCGACTAAAGTCTTAGTTTTGTGTTGTCTAGTGTAAATCTGTGTTGTTTTAAGTAGGTCCTTGGCCATTGGTGCAGACCCTACAAGTATCTAGAGGTTCTTTGTGTGTATCTTGATCGGAATGGGATATTTTTAGTAAATATATTGTGTCAGTTACACAAATAGCATCATATAGGGGTGGGATATATATATATATATATTAGGGCTGTCAAAATCAACATGCAATTAACGCAAATTCATTTTCAACTACATTAATTTTGTTAATGCGCGATTAATGCAGCAAGCATTTCGGTACTATTTTTATTACAAATAATAAATCAGTCTTTTTTTAATATAAAATAGATGAGAATTAAAACCTTCAAAGCAACACACATTTACTCTCGACGTCCTTTCTTTACTCAGATATAAAAAATAAATAAATTGTAAAAAAAAAAAAATAGATTTTTAATCACTACACGTTTGTGTTACTGATGTGCTAAGTCTCAAATCAAACACCAAAATCTGCCATGATGCAAACATCTGGCAATTATAACCATTCGTATGAAAACAGAGAAAAAGTTCTGTTTGGTGTCCTGATGATCTACGTAAATTAAAACACAATAATAAACAGTTGCAAGAATATTTTGTCTGCATGCTTTGTGTTGAGTTTGGTTTCACTAATAATAAACATACAGTACAGACCAAAAGTTTGGACACACCTTCTCATTCAAAGAGTTTTCTTTATTTTCATGACTATGAAAATTGTAGAGTCACACTGAAGGCATCAAGGGCTATTTGACCAAGAAGGAGAGTGATGGGGTGCTGCGCCAGATGACCTGGCCTCCACAGTCACCGGACCTGAACCCAATTGAGATGGTTTAGGGGTGAGCTGGACCGCAGAGTGAAGGCAAAAGGGCCAACAAGTGCCAAGCATCTCTCGGGGAACTCCTTCAAGACTGTTGGAAGACCATTTCAGGTGACTACCTCTTGAAGCTCATCAAGAGAATGCCAAGAGTGTGCAAAGCAGTAATCAAAGCAAAAGGTGGCTACTTTGAAGAACCTAGAATATGAGATTTTTCAGTTGTTTCACACTTTTTTATGTATATAATTCCATATATAATTCCACGTGTTAATTCATAGTTTTGATGCCTTCAGTGTGAATCTACAATTTTCATAGTCATGAAAATAAAGAAAACTCTTTGAATGAGAAGGTGTGTCCAAACTTTTGGTCTGTTCTGTACATTTGTATAAACCCTCCATATTTGTCCATGAGCGTGTTAATTATTTTTCTTCTTTCGGCTGTTGCCATTAGGGGTCGCCAAAGCGGATAATTCGTCTCCATACTACTCTGTCCTTTACATCAGCCTCTGTCAAACCAACTACCTGCATGTCTTCCACCGTGTTGATTAGAGAATTACAAACTTGTAAAGTAATAATTTGAGGGACATTTAGAACAGACAAAATGTGAGATGTTGTTGCGATTAATCACGAGTTAACTCGACAGTCATGCGATTAATCGTGATTATATATTTGTATCCATTGACAGCCTTAATATATATATATATATATATATATATATATATATATATATATATATATATACGTATATATATATATATATATATATATATATATATATATATATATATATATATATATATATATATATATATATATATATACTTTAGAAGGCCATGCCTAAATGAGATAAATGCACTCTAACAAAGCTACTTAGCTGCTCGGATGTGAGCTCCGATCAAATCGAAGGCAGGTGGATAGAGGGTTGGGGATGGGGGCCGAGGGGGATCTGTGATGAAGATAACCCAGCAACAGGAGGCAAACAAACCTAGTCGGCCTTGAACGCAGGTCCCTTGCCATATGTGCCGCTTTCTCTCTGAAGGTCATGGAAGACATTTTTCTGAGGTGTTTCGGCTTGATCCGATTATTGCAGTGGGATTTGGATGCTAGTATTAGGGTCGTTATGCGACGAGGTACGATTGTTAATGATTTGCTTGATTATGGCTCAGGGACAGGCTTCAGCAACATTTTCTGCAAGGTGGCCTCGTTTTTCTTGAAGAATGGATCGTAATGAAACCCCTACAAGTATAAACTTGCTTGGAGTTTGATTCCGCGTGCAGACGAAATGCAGATTTCCTGACGCAATCTTGTCCCTAGAGTATACACACACACCCTGATAAAGTCCATCACACACTATCAAAACAAAGGTACAACACTGCATCGGTTGCAGACGCCAAACCCAGGCTGCGTCGCTTCCACCCAGGTGGCCTGGTTTTGTTCTGAGTTTTTCCAGAGCTGGTGATTAATAGGGATCATATTCAGCTGTCAGCAAATGATGGTTGAAATTCTGCGTTTATTTTTAGACCGCTGAAGTCATGCATTCAGGTTACCGGGTAAATATGACTCGGTAATCATTTTTACTAATCATCCCAGGTCCGTAGTGCACAAGGTCACGCAAGGTCATTTAGTTACTTAGGAAATTCTGGAAGATCTTGAGCGGCCTGCTGCAGAGCGCAAACTCTATCGAGCATTTTATTTAGGATGAATTGGAACACACACCCCAGGCCTCTTTACTTCCTCACCTACATCAGCACTTGACTTTACTTACAAAATTTAGTGGAACATCTTCCCAGAAGAGTAAATGTTATTATAATAGTGATTTGAGACTAATTGTGGAATAAAATATATATCTTATGGTCAGGTGTCCACAGACATTTGACCGTATAGTGTGTGTTTGTGTTTGTGTGTGTATATATATATATATATATATATATATATATATATATATATATATATATATATATATATAGTACACAATAAAACAGATTTATGGTCCGCAGAGTTAAAAAAAATTTTTTTTATTATTTTCTTCTTCTTCCTCTTATTATTATTATTATTATTATTATTATTATTATTATTATTATTGTTGTTGTTTTTATTGTCCATGTGGTTCACATCTTTTAAAATATATTATGATTATTATTGTTTGTTGCTTGTGAAGCTATTGCTACAAATAAATACATAAATATAGACATTTTCTATATCTAATTTAATATTATCGCTTATTTCGTTGTCATTATTCACAATAAATATAAATGAACACTGTTTAACACACATCAGTGTTCATTTGCATTTAATAAATGTTTTATACATATTTGTCTTTTTCGCTAATTTATTAATCGTTGTTGTTATGAAATAGAAATGTTGCATTGTTTATTTATTGTTAACATCTTAATCAGATGCACAAATTATACTTTTGTGTTGATTTATTTTATAATAGAATAGAATACATTATATAACAACAAGTGTAAAATAATGTAATTTTATATAATAGGTATTCAATAGATTTTATATATATATATATATATATATATATATATATATATATATATATATATATATATATAACATAATATAAAAAAATATAATATTTATTTATTTCATTTTTTATGTACATAAATGAATGTACTTTCTTGTACTACTTGCACTGCAAACTGGAGCAGGTTCATGGGCGACCGCTCAATCCCCCACCCCCTCCCTGCGTCGGCGCCCTACTCTTGGCTTTAAAGCAAAGGCACGCGCGCACTCCCTAAGGCACTACTTCATGGGCCGGGCGGTGTATTCGGAATACGGCCGTGTGCGCTGCGAGAACGGAGTGGCGGAGGGCCGAGAGCGCACTTCCTGGAGCTCCCGAGAAGCCGCGTTCCGCTCCTGTAGGAAAGGCGGTGGGGGCGGAGTGTAGAGGAAAAACAAGACCGAAAAAGAACCCAAGACGAACAACATGGAGGATACGAGCTGAAGTTAATGGGATGGGTGAAAGAACGTGTGGAAGATGTTTAAGAAATAAAAACAGGAGAAGGCGGAGGAGGGGGAGAAATGTCTGTGTGTTCATCCGCACTGAGCTGAGCGGCCTAGCGGACTAGCTAACGCCAGAACGCGCAGTATCGCTGTCGGGTTTTTGTTGTTTGAACTTTTATTTTTACAAATTCGGGAAACATAAACCGGGTTTTCCAAACACGTTTGTTTTATTTCTCTGGGTAAATATTTCCGTGTCACGTCCTTCGCACTTTTTTCCCCTCCTCGCAGGAAAGCTCGCATGCTAGCCCCGGTACTCCATGCTAGCTAGCTAGGTAACTTTCCAAAGTTGTAGCTGCAGGAAAATCTCGCCTCGGCGTCTCCAGCTGGAAAAGACAACCTTTTATATTTATTTATTTTTCTTTTAACAACCAGTTAAATGTCCGTGGCTTTTTGGAGTCGCTTCGGCTTTGGTTTATTTTCATTTTAATGCTTAGCTAGCTTAGCCGCTCCTAGCAAGAGATGTCTGCCCCCTCCGCAGAAATGCTCGAGACGCCTCCTGGATATCCTTTCGAAGAGATCGAGTACGCAGACATCGAAGTGGAAGAGGTAAAATATCAATACCTCTCTATACACACACACATATCTTATAATGTTATCTGATCATTCTATCCATCACAATAAACACCAACAAGCTGGATATTTCACTCCAGACTCCACTCCATCTATGAAATAATGTTATACACCAAAGAATACTGAAAACCTACATATCTTGTGTTGACAGCTTGAGTAAAAGCCCACCACCCTTTCGATGACTCGTACCGGTACTAATCTTGCGTTCGTCCAATCAGAACTCTCCTTTGGATGTTCGCCCCGCCCCCTTGTGGTTGTTCTCCTTTCTTTTTGCATGTCATGAACATTTCCAAAGTATGAATAAAAAAAATTAAAAATACGACGACGTCTGGATGACTCGGACCCCCAGAGATACACGCTGACCCCAAGTTTGTATGAAACGTCAAATAAATTGGCCGATCATATGTAATTGACTGTACTCTCTTGGTGTTTTTGCCCCCTAAAGGCAAATTCGAGGCGATTTCCATGTCACACTGTGTTTCCAAACTTGTTAGGACGTCTTTAGGTGCAGTGGCATGGAGCCAGCTATATGAAGATGTTCTCTACATGGGTTGGAAGTGTGTGAAAGACTGAACACCTTTGGGATGAATTGAAACGCCACCCCAGGCCTCCTCAGCTCACTTACTTTACTAAAGCCCATGAACAATTCGCTCGTTTTAAATGAGTCCTCAATGTGACTCAATGAGATGAGTCGTCTCAAGGAGTGATTCTTTCGTTTTCTACCGGAAGCACACGAGCTAAGCATCGCAAAATCTCCGTGATGTCGTGCACGACAGAATTGAGTAGTTAACCTCTCGACTCTTCTGGTCCGAGTCGTTCGTTCTTTCATTATGTGACTCCCATTACACTGGAAGCAGAATCGAGTAGTTCATCTCATGAATCCTCTAGTCCGAGGCGTTCATCCTTTTATCATGTAATTCCCATAGACTCTATGAAGGTGATTTAAAGGAGCGAAATGAACCAAATGACTAAAAAAAAGATTAATTTATTTTGATCGAGATTCGAAGAAGCAAGTTACTAAAATGACATGATTTTCCCCATCACTATTCTCCTACGATTTTCTGTCCAATTTGATTCTCTGTTGAATCTAAATCATCCCGCTGAGAGAAATCATATCGGTTGACGTGCGAATCTTCATCGCACCGAGATTCCGTCTCTATCATATGCGTACGTTGACTGGGAGTCAAAAGTGTAGCGTGAACGCAGCTTTACCCTGCTTTAACTGCACTTTTTGACTTTTTTCAGGCAAATTTCAGACTAAGACGTCTTCGTTTGAAAAAGCGTATTTGTCTTTGCGTCCACTGAGAGAAAGTTATCAATCAACTAAAACGTAGAGAAGACGCTTCTTTAGTCATGGCGACGAGGTTTCAAAGTAAAGTAAATAAACGGCGGGTGGGAATGATGAGAGTCTTGTGTTTTGCTCACGCTCAGTTCAGGGACGTGAGCATTGTCAGACGTTTTGTGATGTTTCGGAAAAGATTGAAAACAAAGGTGTGTATGCGGAGCGTTTTTAGACGATTTTTTTCAAATGTCTCCGGGTTTGTGTAGACCAGTGGTTCTCAAACATTTTTTTCTGCTATTCCCCACTTAAAAAACCCCACCTGTTTCCATCAACCCAAGTTTAAAAACATCAAAACATTTTTTTCGAAAACATCAAATAGTAAAAAAAAAAAAACTATTGAGAAAAGTGTTGTTGGGTACATTACCTGATGGTTTTTTTTTTTTATTTACTTGCTCGAATGACTTATCATTGCGCGCCACCTGTCATGTCTTTATTCCCCACTAGAGGGATGAACTTCAAAATTTGAGAACCACTGGCGTAGACGTAGTCTGGAATGTGTCTGAGGGGGCGTGGATTCTTTTAAATGGATGCATATTTTGATTAGGTGTCGTAAATGAGGAAAAAAAAAAGATGTAACTCTTATAACCATCGGTTTACCTGTTTGAGACGTAATCTAACAGCTTTCTTCGTCGAAGTAGAACCAAGAAGTCCAGGACGCGATCCAACTCCTTCAAGACTCATGGACTTTCCATTTTTTCCCCCAGGTGGTGGGCAGAGGGGCTTTCGGAGTGGTGTGCAAGGCCAAATGGAAAGGCAAAGACGTGGCCATCAAGACCATCGAGAGCGAATCGGAAAGGACGGCTTTTGTCGTAGAGGTACCGGTCCAATCACCTTTCATACGTGAATTATTGCGTGGACACGGCCTGAATCTTCTGAACGGTTTATTTATTTATTTTTAATCCTGTTCTTTTATCCAGCTTCGTCAGTTGTCTCGTGTGAATCACCCCAACATCGTGAAGCTGTACGGCTCCTGTCAAAATCCCGTAAGTCCCGTAAGTCTCTCTTTCTGCACTACAGAAAACCAAAATCCACTCCGTAAGAAGTGCGATGAGGTCACTGTGGACACTGTGGTGTTTCTATGACCGTGTGCCCTAAGGCATAGTAACTTTTAACCTTATGTAGCGTCCATGTCGTTACTTAGGTTATAGCAGCTATAAACTCACTTCCTCGAGGTAATGACTTAACCTTTTTTTTCTATCATTAATGTATTTATCAAGAGCGAATGGTTCATGCTGTTGGTCCTCACATATGTTGCTATAACAAATAATAGAATCTTAGCATTTAAATCAGGTGTTCATGGTGCAAATAAGGTTATGGACCAGTGTTTTTAGAGGATCAGACCTCAGGTGTCATAGGTGTCACTGATCAGGAATGTGTTTCTCTCTGTAGGTGTGTCTGGTAATGGAATATGCAGAAGGGGGCTCTCTGTACAACGGTGAGTGTTTCATAGATCGAAAGAGATCTAGTGGTGCCTAGAAACTGTTCGCTTTTCTATCGAATGTCGAATACGTGTGGGTTTTTTCTCGTTCCTGTAGTGCTGCACGGCGCAGAGCCTCTCCCCCACTACACGGCGTCTCACGCCATGAGCTGGTGCCTGCAGTGTGCTCAGGGCGTCTCGTATCTCCACGGCATGAAACCAAAGGCCCTCATTCACAGGGACCTCAAGCCACCCAAGTAAGTGCTTGTACAACCTGCGCATCTCATTTCACTCGCTTTGACGTACGTGTGTGTGTTTTTGTTGGGGGGCTGTTTGTTTGCAGCTGGTTATTTACAAGCTATGATTGGAAAATCCTCAATGTCCTCATGATCCTCATTGCACCATGCTCCCTCTGATCAACCACACCTCGACCGGTCCCACCATCTCTCAGGGAACAAGGAAGCCCTGCTTCCAGTTTCTTCTCTGTTGTGGCACCGGAGTAGTGGAACGAATTTCCACTTGATGTTCAGACAGCCATGTTCTAGCAAATGACTCCTACCTCCTACACCTGTTCTGAAATTAGCGCTCCTCCTGCATCAAAAATCCTGCGCTTAATTACTCTATTTGTTTCGATCTGCAGTCTGCTGCTGGTCGCCGGAGGCACCGTTCTCAAGATCTGTGACTTCGGGACGGCGTGCGACATCCAGACTCACATGACCAACAACAAAGGCAGCGCGGCCTGGATGGCTCCAGAGGTGTTCGAAGGCAAGTACAAGATTTATTTTCCAACACCTGCATGTAAGCTGCAGGGTTAGCCTGAGCATGAAACTCATTCAGGAATTACAGACTTACTGTTCTTATCGCCGACGCACTCGATTTTAGCTTCGAAAGCGCCGCTTTGGGAGTAGGTCGTTATCTCGTTTGTTTAATATAGCCTCAGCCCGCCGTGCTATTAGAGCCATGCTCATTAGAGAAGCGACCCTGACGGCGCGCATTCGCTTCACCGATGAACGCGTTAGCAGAACGCCTCGACAAGGGGGACTAAAAACAAATGCGCACCGTAATTGAAGCACAATAAGAGGGGTAATTAAGCCTCTCTAAGGTACCATAAGAGCAAATTGCCTCCTGCTCTGAAGGAGGGGAAGAGATGTAACATGCACAGGGATAATCTGAAGTGTGCTGATTCATTTGTCGGCTCGGGTCCGCTCTGGAAGAGTGTAAACCTGTGTTCCATTTCGTGTGTGCGCCCTCTATAGGCAGTAACTACAGCGAGAAGTGCGACGTGTTCAGTTGGGGCATTATTCTGTGGGAGGTGATCACACGCAGGAAGCCTTTCGACGAGATCGGAGGACCAGCTTTCCGCATCATGTGGGCCGTGCACCGTGGTGGGTTCCTCTTCCAAGCACATACACGCAGGAGCCATTTAAACGTATGCTGAGTTGCCATTTTATGTGGAACACCTACTGTAAAATAGATCTTTAGGGCAAATGCACTGTCGCAGCATGTCGGTGAGATTCCCAGAAACATCATCATGTTGTTTTCATGATCATGATGAAAAAATGTAAACCAACACCAGCAAATGTAATAAAATCACTATTAATTGCATACAATTAGCATTTTTATGAACTGAGTGTACCTAATATAATGGCAACTCGGCGTAGATACGTTTATTTGCACGCGATATCTAATCTGTAAATGAATAACGTAAACATAACATGACTTGTTTTTTAATTTTTTTATCATCAATACATTTTAATTGGTGATTGATTAATCGTATGCTCAGGAACTCGTCCTCCTCTCATTAAAAACCTGCCCAAGCCCATAGAGAGTCTGATGACCCGCTGCTGGTCCAAAGATCCCTCACAGCGGCCTTCGATGGAGGAGATCGTCAAAATCATGACCCATCTCATGAAGGTACCCAAAGTTTGGCGCAGTGTTGTAGCTGCTTGAGATGGTGTTATGATTTTTTTTTTTTTTTAATACACTTATTTATCGCATCTTCTCCTTCATCTCTCCTCTGCTTTCTTTCTTTCTCCAGTATTTTCCTGGGTCAGACGAGCCCCTGCAGTACCCATATCAGTATTCAGATGAAGGCCAGAGTAATTCTGCCACCAGCACAGGTATAAATAGTTCAAATCAAAGGAAAGAAACATGATGGGAAAGTGAAGAACAATGAATATTTAGATATCCAGAATGGACTTTTGCATGTATAACAGTTTGTGATTCGGCTGGAAGGAGTCCCATCCTCATCCACCCCCCCTCCCCCCAGATAATGATGTCATAATATACTATTTATGTGCTTGTAATTTTTTTGTTGCTCAGGCTCCTTCCTCAGCATGAGCAACAAGAACGACGGCAGCATGGATCACGGTACTTCTGCCGGCACCAGCGACACCATCAAGACAATCGAGAAGATAAAACCAAAGGCAGGGTTTTATAGGATTATTGTAATTCGACAATGTGTTTGTGTTTTTCACCTTGAAGAACGCTTGATTGCACTTAATCATGACGATTTGTTCTCACGTAGGCCGATCCGCTAAGGCCTGGCCATTCTCTGTCAAGAGGGGGCAGCGTTGAGAGCCTGTCGGTGCCAGGCAGAACCCACTGCCTGCCCTCATCCGACAGCAAACGAATGAGCGCTGACCTCTCCGAGCTCAGACAAGACAAGATGCCCTTCCCTACAGGTAACACACACACACACACACACACACACACACATTCTAGATGAACCTGTGGTTTTTTTTGGTTTTAAAGAATTACAGATTTAATCTTTTTCTTCCAGCAAAATCAGTCCTGCTTTTCAGAACCGATAGGAGAGGAACACAGTTTCCGATTATTAACTCATTCCATCCCGGACGGTCGTTAGAGACTGAATCTGAAATGTCCCATCACTTTTTGTGTCTAACCTTCATCTCTAACCTGTAGGTCATACAAAATCGTGTGCTAATTGGAACTAGAACAATCACTCGCTTCTGTTTGCTGAGGGCAGTTGTCGAATTTCATCAAGTGTATTGGCTGTTGGTGTGAAGGGGCATTAATGGGGCAAAAAATAAATAAATCCTATTGTAAAATTTTTCAAATTTGGATCAATATATTTTGCTGACTAAGCAATAATTGATGGATTTCAGCAGCTGTCCATGCAAGTTTATAAAAAAAAATAAAAAAATGCTATGCAGGGTTATAACCTAAATCCAAGGTTGGAACGCACTCGGATGTTTCCTCAATGGTGTAAATGTAACCATTCCATCAAATTGTCCCACAGCGCTGAGCTTCACCACACGAACGCCCCCGCCGTCTCTCCAGCTCCGCTCTCGCCGCCGCACGGCTGCGTATGTCTGTCATGCATGTCTGCACGGCCTGTTCTCGGACGGATGCGCCTCGCATAACGCATTTTTTTTTTCGTTTCCATCAGCTTGCTCATGTAGGTTTGTGAGTGTACAGTCTGCATGTCGGTGTACGCAGCTCTATATGTGTGTGTTTTTGCAGCGCGGCCGCAGTATAAACGAGGCCACCGCAAAACAGCGTCACACGGCACCATTCTGGACATTCCAGAGATCGTCGTCACAGGTATCGGAGCCGTGCCGTGTCCTGTCGTGTCATCCTGCTCCCTCTGGCTTGTCCTCGCTGCCGAGTTCGAGCTCGGCGGGGACGCGGAGACAACCGCTGCTGCCACTCCAGGACGTCCAAATCCCAGGGTTTCAGCTGGCTCTTAAAAAGTGAACACACGCTCGTTTTTTTTTTTACTCGCCTAAAATAAATATCGGGGATCGTTTCATTCGCCTGAAAGTGATCCGATTGGTGGCTAATCGAATCGCAGAATAAATCCAGCTGATTAACAAAACCCGCTGTTGGATTACGGTCTTGGAGTCGCATCCACCGGTTCTCTATCTGATTTCTTGGTCTTTCTTTCCTCCCTGTGCTGTGTGGCTGTAGTGGATGTGGCCGATCTACACCTTTTTTTTCTTTCTATTACCAACATGTTGGATTTAATGTTCATGACCTCCCTTTTTCCCCCTGACGTTTTTGTTAGTACAAAGTGATTACATTATGGAGACCTGTTTTTCTCAGCGTACTTCATGCGGAACTATTGTGACACCTGAAGATCATTTTCAGACGTTATCTCCGCATTAACTACGCTCAGGTCTATTAGGTCTCATTTTTTGACTCCTGCACTGTAATCAAAGGTTCCTTGAATCTCAAAGGTCTCCAGTGTGTTCCAGGGAAACTTTTTTTTATTGTCTATTGAGTTTAAGTAATTTTGTAAAGTTCTTTTTTTTTTTTTTTTTTTTTTCTTTATTGCTTAATTAAAAAATTTTTTATTCTTCATTATGTTTTTCCTTGCTTTATTTCTCGTTCTTTTCTCACATTTCTAGTTTCCTTTTTCTTTCTTGCTCGCTCCTACGCACTCACTTTTATTTTTGCTAGCAATCTCTCTTTCTCTCATTCTTTCTTGCTAGATTTCTCCATCCCTTTTTTCTTTTTTTTTGCTAGCAATCTCCTTTTTACCATGTTGCTTTCTCGATTTTTTGCTTGTTTCTTTTTCTTTCTTTCTTTCCTGATTGCTTGCTTTTTCCCTTTTTCTTGGTTGGTTGCTTTTTCTCTTTCTTCTGTTGTTGCTTTTCTTTCTTTCTTTTATGATTGCTTACTTTTTCCCTTTTTCTTTCTTGGTTTCTTTCTTTTTATTTCTGTTATGTTTATTCAATTAATTATTTTCTTATTTACTTCCTTCTTTCCTCCTGACCTTGGAAGAGAATGTGTGTGGTGAAGGAACGTGTCTTTTGTTTCTGTTTGAATCTTAAACAGCTCCTGTTTCACTTCATTCAGCTTTAATGATGATATTTCAGACAAGCTGCTTTGTATTTTCACTGTCTGACTCCTTTGAGTGAAGACTGAGGGATACTGACTCACTGGTTCAGAGTAGGGTGTGTGTGTGTGTGTGTCGGATGGTGTGGGTGGGTGTCGGAGTGCGAGTTTGAACATCTAAAACATCTCATCTGTTTCTCTTTTTTAAACACACATGCCCAGTCCACTGATTTATAACAGAAGCTGTTTTACCAACTGTGGTTCATGTTTGTGTGTGTGGGAGAGAGAGCGAGAGAAAGAGAGAAAAAATGGTGTGGAATTGGGTCACTTTGGACCCCTTGCTGTCAGCATGATGCCAGTGTTTTGGGGGTCAGGGTGTAATTCTTTGCAGCTGTCTCCGTGTCGCTCTCTCTCACACGCACACACACACACACACACACACACACACACACACACACACACACACCTGGTAGTGCTGCCCAGGGACCCCGACGAGCGTGTTGCCTCCATACTCACTCTTCACTCTGCACCCTCGCCTTTCTATTTCTCTCTGACACTGTAGGGACCTGCGATTTTCGGCGGAGGTCTGTGCAGGATCTTCCCGCCTTCCCCGGAGAAACGGGACAAGTAAGAGCTTCACATCTTTATCCTCCTGGGAAAAAAAAGCTCTACTGCCATAAATGTGCACAAAACAATGTATAACATTTCAGGCATTTTGAACATTTTCGTGATGATTTTGCAGGAAAGCCGGAACAGCAGCAGGTCGTCCAGTCCGAGCGTAAGGATCACGCCCGACAAAAGCAAATGCTACGGTTACTCTCCCGATGAGCCTGCAGGTACTTACTGTTTCCTGAAGCATGAAATATTCACTTCACTTAAACTGCGAGACCCAAACATGTTCCAGCATGATGATGGATTGGAAAGCACTTTCAACCTCACCCTCACCCTCACCCACATCTATAGCTGAATTTACTCACTGGCCCGTTGTGGAGATTTGGGAGATTTCATTCGACCACAACATCTTCATTTTTTTCTAAAAGAAGCACATATATTTCTCCATCACTTTATTTTTTCCCTTTCCTGCTAAGCAGTGTCTCTTTCCCTCTTCCTTTTTTACTATGTTGCTTGTTGAAATCCTTCTTTCCCTCTTTTGTTTTGATATTTCTTTCTTTCTTTAATTCTTGCCTGGTTGCTTGCTTTCTTTCTTTCTTTGCTTGCTTGCTTTCTTTGCTTTCTTTCTTTGCTTGCTTGCGTTCTTTCTTGATTTGCTTGCTTGCTTTCTTTCTTGATTTTTTTTTCTTTCTTGATTTCTTTCTTTGCTTGCTTGCGTTCTTTCTTGATTTTCTTGCTTGCTTTCTTTCTTTCCTTCTTTCTTGATTTCTTTGCTTGCTTGCTTTCTTGATTTCTTTCTTTCTTGATTTCTTTCTTTCTTTGCTTGCTTGCTTTCTTATCTGGCCACTGTGGTTGAATGAAATCTCACAAATCACCACAAAATCTAGTGGAACATCTTCCCAGAAGAGTGGAGCTTATTATAACGGAATCTGGAGTAAACGTGAAACTGGATTTTCAACAAGAGAAAATACCATTCATAAGTTCCGGTGTCCACAATCTTTTGTCCATCTAGTGTACTAATAAATGCTTATCTGGAGTAGTATAATGATGTACTCAGAGTATCTACTTTCTCTATAACTGACCATATTTGTCCTTCTCTTTGTTTCATAGACACTAACGGTTGTGATAACTCCATTCCCATGGCGTATCTGACACTGGATCATCAGTTACAGGTACAGGTTCATTCCTAGACGTCTATTCGGATTCATTCAAGTCGGATCAACCTGTATTTAAAATACACACTTTGCATTGCAGACTAACAAGCTTTAAATGTGTGGGTGGTTTATTTAGATTTTTTTTTTTTTTCTCGCAGCCGCTTGCCCCGTGCCCGAACTCCAAGGAGTCGATGGCGGTATTCGAGCAGCACTGTAAGATGGCGCAAGAGTACCTGAAAGTGCAGACGGAGATCGCTCTGCTCATTCAGAGGAAGTGAGTTCTGATTGGATGCATTACACACACACACACACACACACACACACACACATTCATGTCTTGGGTTACAAATTCCAGAAACTTTCTATGTCCACTTCATCTTGGGAAATATTTCAAGTTGGAAACGTATCAGAAATTTGTGAATTTTTGGGAATTAAAAATTTCAAAAAATTTTGACTTTTATCTAATTGTTAGTATCCTTTTATCACACAACACAAGGTAGTTTTAAACACAAATGTATGTAACTTGTATTGTAAATTCCCTGTTTATTCTCATGGAAAGTTTCTAGTTTTGGAAATTCAAGGAATTTTGCAGCCCTATTTCTGACACTCGTCTCCGGACACGTAAATATGTTTTTTTACACGGAAAACAAAGGTAGCTTTTGGTTTTGCTCAAGTCATAGTGGGTCATGTTTAAGCTTCTAGGTGTGAGAACAAAGTCTGAACTGGTGAGACACACACACACACACACACACACAGACACTTCCACAAGTCTTTAAGCAGCTCAGACGGGCACAAAGGCAGGCCTGCTAGCTCAGAGTTTATTTATAGAGCACGACGTGAACATGGAATCCGCCACGTGCGTGCTCATATAATGTTCATACGCTCTGCTCAAGGAAGTGTTGTCACACTGGCAATATGTTCCACCAGATCTTATGGAGATTTGTGCTCTTTTAATCGACAAGGGCGTTCATACACTCTGGTATCGATGTAGGTGGGACGAGGAGGCCTGGGGTGTGCTCCAATTTATTCCAAACGTATATAGAACCACTCACGATCTTCCATTTTAACCCATGGAATCTTCATGGAGCTGTTTTTTTTTTTTTTTTTTTTTTAACAAATTGTCCTCCTCTCACATCCAGAGGCGTCCTACGCAATTGTGTTACACTGCTATGTCATTGAGGAAGCTTACCACCATCTGTGTTTTTGTTTGTGTGTGTGTAGGAACGAGCTGATCGCCGAACTCGATCAGGACGAGAAGGACCAGCAGAACACGTCTCGCCTGGTGCAGGAGCACAAGAAGCTTCTCGACGAGAACAAGAGCTTGTCCACCTTCTACCAGCAGTGCAAGAAGCAGCTGGAGCTCATCCGCGCACAGCAACAAAAACGACCGGGAACGTCGTGATGGCGTTCCAGGAAGCGGAAAATAAAAAGGAGTCTCAAAAAAAAAAAAAAGAAAAACAGGCTCACCGACTCACTTGCACCACGTTTTCCTTTTACTTTCGTTCTTCTTTTTTTTTTTTTTTCCTCCTCGTCACCCAGTTAATCACTTCCTGTAGCAGCCTGCATTTTGACGCCATGGATTTCGGATCGGATCATGGATTGAGACTGACCGTGCACGCGCATGCTGCCTCCAGAAACAGGATCTAGAGCATTGAAATGCTAGTTTATAACAAAACAAAAAGAACAAAAAAAGCAGTGCGCTTGTATACACACTAACGCCACTGTCTGTCCCAACGAGCCAAAGTTCTGCCTTTTTTCTTTCTTTTTTTTTTTTAAATACTGGAGCGTGCAGATACGTGGCCTTACGGAAAGACCACGTCTGTGTGAATCCCATCGGTTCGCAGGGACGTCGGTTCCATCCTTCGCCCCTTCCCGCAGCAGTCGATCCTTAAGAATGTGAACACGAAACAAGATTTCAAAAAAAGAAGAAAAAAAAAACTGGTTTTATTCTGATCTTAGTTCATATCTTACTTTGTTTTAACCTTATGCAAAAATCTTTTGACATCATTATTATTAGTTTTTTGCGTGCGCCTTTGCACGTCATACCTTGAACCCAGCGCCTGTGACGAAACGAGGGAGCCTCACGTAATAGAAAAAAAATGCAATATTAAAAAAACGCTTCAGATTTCTTTCTTTCATGAGCTGTCAAATCAGCTTCACGATTGTTATTATTTGTTTTTTTGTTTTTGTTTTTTTATCTCCTCTTCTATCATCCACAGAGAGTGTACGCTGACTTGCACACAGTGTGGACGAAGCTGTAGAATTCGCAGGTTTCGCTCCTGCTTGTCGTTTTTTTTTTTTTTTTTTCAGTTCACATGTTGCCTTAGAGGTTCAATCGCTTGCATTTACTCGCGTTGTAATAAGGCCGACTCGTTAGACGTAATTAACAGTATATAACCAATCAGTGTGCGTGAGTGGTTATTTTATTTTATTTGTAATTTTTTTTATTTCGAAGCACAGAAACGGAATCGGGAAGCTAACACGAACCAGAGTGACGTGAGCCGATCGACCGGCATCCGTCTCGCGCTCATCTTTCCGTTCAAGTTGCCCGTTTAAAGCAGGTGATGTCACTCGTCTCTGATAACTGCAACCTTTTGTGGGGGGGTTTGGCACAGGGGCATCATTCACAATTTTCACTCGCTTTCTGAGCACGATGGGGAAAAACTTTGTTTTATTTTCCTTTCCCGGTTGTCATTCTTTCTGTACTGGTTTTTCTTCCTTCCTCAAGTTGCATTTGTATGATGAGTGTGTCTGTATTATGCGTTGTATATAAGACGTCTGGTTTCTTAAGCTATGGGGAGCAGGTTCGCACAGAGGAGTATCGCATCCTGAAATAAAACGGACAGGTGGACACTGCAGCCTGAACTGTCTCTGTCTGACATGGGTACCTATCAGAAGTGTTTTTATTACCGGTTTCATTGGGGGGGTTCATCAGGGTTTTGTTTGGGGGGTTTCATCAGGGTTTTTTTTATATCTGGTGCTTCAAGAGTTTCATCAGGAAGTTTCAAAAGGGTTTTCATATCAATAGTTTTCATCTGGAGGTTTTTGCATTACATTTCTTTTTCAAGAGGGTTTTGTTCAGGGGATTTTATCAGGCTTTTTGTGTCTGCTGTTTAATTAGAATGTTTCTAACAAGGGGTTCATTAGGGTTTTATTAAGGGGTGCATCAGGGTTGTATTTAAGGGTTCAGCAGGGTTTTAATTAAGGGGTGCATCAGGGTTGTATTTTTCTGTAAATTCTTTTTTTTTTTTTTTAGATGGTTCATTAGGGTTTTCTTCAATTATTTATTTTTTTGAGGTTTCATCTGATTTTCATTAGGAGATTTTATTTATATCAGGGGTTTCATCTGGGTTTTCATATCAGGTGGTTCATTAAGGGTTCATCAGGAGTTTTATCAACCATTAATGACGAGTTTTATATCAGGGGTTTCATCTGCTTTTCATTGGGAGTATTTCTTAAGGGTTTCTTCAGCAGGTTCTCCTGGGTATCCCCCTCTTTTATGCCTCAATGACCTTCCAGCCTGTTAACACGTTTGGCAGGACGACCAGTTCTTAGAAGTTTCCTGACTTCTTTAACATTATAGGAGACCAGGGGGACATTCAGATCTTTAAACATGGTTATACTCTTGACACAATTTGATCGAATTTCTTGGACTTGGTGTTTTTTGTCCTACCTTCACTGTATATTGGTGGACCTTTTATATACATGTGTGTAAATATCCAAATAATGTCCACGTTCACTACTGACCTCCAGTGCAATCAGGATGCGAAAACAACAAGGACGATATTTGCCGACGCCACTGTATAACTATTTCAACAAAAAAAAGTAAGTATAATATAATGACTTCAATTTATTGGTGTGAAACCTTCAAATGGTCACTCAGTGCTGAAGGTGTTTGAGCTCTCATCAGAAGGGGTATGAGATCCCAGCACCACCAAGCTCCTGCTCACGCACCTAAGTTGTAAACTGGATTAAATATGTAGCATTAGGAAAATGTTTGGAATTGGGGGTGATAGTCTTGGTTTGTGATGTAATCAAATGTAAGAGCCAATCACGTTCAAGCTTGCCAGATTTAATCCATTTAACGTTCTAAATAATGGCCGAATAAAATAAGTGTTTTTTCTTAAGAAAAGAAAAGAAAACAACAAAAAATATTCAACGCTAAACAGTTTGGAGTAGCATCGCAAAGCTTTATCATTTGTGTAACGCTCCCTATCACCAGAAGAGGGCGACAGCGACTTGCACCATCGTGGATGGTCTTGGATCACATTCAAGTTATTGAGGAAAATTTCACTTGACTCAAAGCCTTTAAAACATTTTTGGGCCTTGTAGGTCCAATCTGCTGTTTTGTTTTATGGCTGTTAATATAAAATGTAGTTTTATACCGAATGTGCTGTGGCCAAAAGTTTTTGGACACCTGACCATCACATTTAGTCCCCATTTAGTGTTAATAAACTAAAAACCTCCATTCTTTTGTTCACAGATGTAAATCTCCAACTCTGTGTTTTATATTCGATCTTGTGTCGAAATTCTATATGAAGTCATGAATCATCCTGTGGGCAGACTGCATCATCTCACATCATCTCACGCCTGTCTAATGTTCGTCAGCTCTAGAAGTGAAAATCCCTTTGGCCTTTCACTGACAGGGGGAAACCCCTCGTGTGTTTGTGTGTAAGTGAGATGAAATACCGACAGGAGTTTTGTTTGCCGAGTTCTATTTTTAACCCTAACAATACTCATCACCTTTACATTGACTCCTCTATACATCAGGAGCTTTTCATGGAAGTGTGGTGTAATCCACCTTCTTCCTAGTTTGAAAAGAGGTTTTTTGTTCTGGGACTGTGTGTGTGTGTGTGTTTTCGTGACATGAGATACTGTCATGCTGAAGGTTTGGTCTGTAAGTACTCCACAAAAAGAACTACATGTGGTGAGTTTTTGTTTTCTCAGGTGAATTCAGTTTTATTCTGTAAATGATCTGCTTTCTTCTTCTTACCATTCTTCTTTTTATTTTATTTTTTTTAATTCTTTTCTGCACGCAAGGTTTTTGTTTTCGTCTTTATTTGTTTATTTAATCTATTTAACATGGTTTACTTTAGTCATTTTTTAGGCGTCACAGACTTTTCCATAGGTAGTGCAATTTTCTTTTCTCATTTTCTTTTTATCTGATTTGTTTTGTACTTCTTTTTTTATTTCCAGTTTTCTTTGCATGATTTATAAATTTTTTTATACACGATTCCATATATTTCCACATAATTCTTGCATTTTTTATATTTTTTTTTTCTATAAAGACTCTTCCACTTTTTTTCAATTTTATATATATATACATATATACGTATATATATATATATATATATATATATATATAAATATAATATATAAAATTATTTTTTCCCCTGTATATAGGTTTTAAAAATATATATAGTATTTTTTTTTTTTATTCTTTTTAAACAAATTTGCATGTGATAATTTTTTTATTATTTATTCCTTTTTATTTTTTACAAAATTATAAGTATTTTTTTATTATTATTTATTCATGCAAGTGCTTCTTTTGCAAACATTTTCATGACTCATTCTCATTCTCTTCGATTTTTCAGTATAGATTTATTTTCAAATGATTTTTATTTATTTATTTATTTATTTGTTCTCGCATAATTGGTTTTTCACGTGATTTCGGTGACGCTTTTGACCCGTACCTTTAACCCTAAACGCTAAATGTGACTTTCAAAGAAAGAAAAGAAAAAAAACGAGATTTTGTTATTCGTTTATTGTTTGGGCGGTGCCCAATTAGCTCCGGAATCACAGGGAAAACTGCTGTGGGCTGGGAAGCACCTCGATCGGGATCGTCACAGACGGTCTTTGAAACGTTTGCACTATTCAAATATCCTATCCACGTCCTTTACTCTTTCAGCACCATGCGCTGTTCCGTGCACACAATAAAACTGTGGCCTGCCATCTTGATTAACGGTCTCCGGCCCGTGACAAGTGCGCCACCTATCTACGCTAGCATCCATTTTTATACCTGTAACGTTACAAGTCCCGGTTTGACTTGAACGTCCATGATACACTTGTATGCCTTCAAAGTTGTGCAAAAGTTTGAGGAAGAACCACATATGGCTGAAAAAAAACCAGTGTTTGTGTGGACCTGGCTGATCCCAAACAGCTGAGAACAATAGTGGAACTGTAAGGAACGGACATTCGGTGTCACCACAGGAGCAGGAGTTCCTGCTGAAGTCTGGAGCTTCTCAAGGTTTGTTCCTCATGACGTCTTGGAGTTTTTTGCTCACCACCATTCTAGGGATGGACTTGCCTTTTTTTTTTTTTTAAATGGATAAACTAAAATGTTATATTTGTGTCCTACAGACGGAGGTCCTTATTTTAGTCCTAATATCTTCCCAGCCCCCACTTTAACCAATGAGTAAAAGTTTGTACCCCCATAAAGCATTTCCTGACTGTCCAACATCGCACCAATGGAACATGGACTCAGCGTTCTTCTGTGATCCTTACGATCATGTCTTGATTGATTTGATTGTTCTATTGATTGATGGAAACCTCCATGAGAGAGAAATAAAGACAGAGGTCTTTCTCTCTTTTTCTCTTCATCTTTTCTCTGTAGTAACTCGATACTGTACCTTGTTTCTTTATATTCTACTACCACATGTGTAGGCTCCTTAAGTCCCGGGGCAGGATCCGCTAGGGTTTCTGGATAATTAATGGATGCCTTCTGACCAATCAGAGCCGAGCGATGAAAGGTAGACACCGGAGACAAGTTTTTTTCTTTCCCCTTTCCTCATTATTCTACGTTTTATTTTGGTTGCTTTTTCCATGGACAGCATGGTGCAAGAGTAAAAAGGTATATTGATCCATGTGATGCAACCTCGGTGTAAGCGCCAACACTACAGCCTTGTTTGGGTGTGTGTTAGTCCTTCACACACACACACACGTTCTTTTCTCTGCACGCTTCCGGAAAACTACTTGTGGAGAGCCTCATCATCATCTTTCTCTTCTTGACAAGACAAAGGAAAAGTTCAGTCGCCTCATTTGCATAGGATCGTCCCTCCGTTTGTCTCTCTCTCTTCTTCTGTCTTTCTTCTTTCTTTTCTTCTGCGCATCTCCTGCATTCCTTGTCTCTCTCTCTCTATACTTTCCTCTTCATTTTCTCCTCTTTCCATTCCTAGCCTCCCCTCTCTTCATCTCTTCTGCTCTTTCTTCCCCTTTCTGCTGTCACTCTTACTTCTGTCGTCTTCTTTCTCTTGTCTCTTTGTTTTTCCTCTCTCTCCCTTCTTTCTATCTTTGTCCTTTCTCTCACTCCTTTCTTTCTGCCTTCCCTTCCCTCTTTGTCACTCTTTCCTCTCTCTCTCTCTCTCTCTCTCTCTCTCTCTCTCTCTCTCTCTTTTCCCTCTTTCTTTCTGTCCCTCCATTCTCTTCCAACCTCTCCTTTTTTCCAACACGTCCTCTCACCCTTTTTCTTTTTCCTCTCTCTCTCTCTCTCTCCCAATATCTCCATGCTTTCTCTCTCTCTCTGTCTCTCTCTCCCTCTTTTTCTCTTCCCCTCTCCTTAGTCGCTCAGTAACCATGGCAACTGCCTCCAAGTAGGCTAGAGGCAGTTGAGAATCTTTTTTTTTTCTGTCTTTCTTTCTTTTTTTTTTTTTTTTTAAGAGCGAAATTTGGGTCAGAATATCTGTACAGTCGGCCTATAAATTACTACATGCTCCAGATCTGTTATTTCATTAATCAGGATGAATCCCTGGCCAGCTGTTGGGATGCGGCCGAGACGACTGAATGGCTTCATACACACACACACACACACACACACACACACACACACACACACAAACTCACGGCACACAAAGAGCTCACGAAAGACAAAGAGCTCGTGCCAATGGAGGTGTTGCTCTTTATTGCAGCATGAGCGGTAATCTCTCCTGTGGAAGCGGTTCAGAAAGAAAGAAAGAAAAAGTTCAGGCGGTGTGTCGATGATTTATTCATCATTTATTCTCTGATGAACAAATATTTCTTTCTTTCTTTTTTTTTTCTATTTTTTGCTTGTTGGTCCGAGGCTGATAACGCAATTCATTTTGCAGGAGGTGTGAAACCTCGAGATGTTCGGGTGTGTGTGTGTGTGTGTGTGTGTGTGTGTGTGTGTGTGTGTGTGTGTGTGTGTGTGTGTGTGTGAGCGCCTGACAAGCTGCTACCTTCAGTGTTCGTCACCCGTGAAGTTCAGCATGAAAGTCTAGAGTTTTATTTAAGCACCCGATGATGTCACATCCCCTACTTTCTCTGTCACGATTGGAAATAGAAATTTACAGTGCTGATGTAAAAAAAAAAAAGTCTGCATCTTCCAGAAAGTTAAAGATTCCAACGTGACGTACTAAACGGGGGACATTTCAGATGATCCAATTTACTCTGATAATAATTTCCACTCTTCTGGGAAGATGATCCACCAGATTTTGTGGAGGTTTGTGTTTGTCCCAAATAGGGGGTTCTATAGAGTGGAGCGCTGTAGCAGGCCACTCAAGATCTCCAACATCAACTGATGTAGAGCATATCTAAAGGGACACTTTTTATGCATCCAAAGGCAAAGTTGTGTGCCTTCAAGGTTGTGCAAAAGGTTTGCGGAAGAACCAAATATGGCTGGAAAAGTCCGGTGTTCCAGTTCTTTTAGCCATATAGTATGTAATTAGATGGTGTGGACCTGGTTGATCCATCTTGATGGATTTGTTTGAAAATGAGCAGAAGGAGATGTTCCACTCTAACCCATGGAAAGCATATTGTCATGGAGCTGGCTTTGTGGACTAAGGCCTTGTTATGCTTGAACAGAAAGGAAAATGTCCTGCTACAGGATCCAAAGACTTCCTATACAATCCGATCAGTTTGAGGAAGAACCACATATAGACAGAGGTGTTCTGGGTGTCCTAATACTTTTGACATAGTATATGTTGGAGTAATTAGGTCAGGTGGAGAGGTCATGGGAAAACTCAACACGATTACTTTTTTATTATTAGAATGAAGGTGAAAGAGAAGCCAGAAGGCATTTGAAAAGAAGTTGCAGGACTGCCTGAAAGCAGCAGCAAAATCAGTTATATAGAGAACGATTTATTTTTGTTTGGAAAAACACATATTGTTCTCTCCGTTTTGGCTTTTCGTCCACACTGAGACCACGTCAAACTGATCCGGATTAGGGAAGACGTAGCCTGCAGTGAAGCATGGTGATGGGAGCACCCCAGTCTAAACACCATGTTATTAAAGCAAACGTGGATGGACTGATGTGCAGGGATGGAAGGGTTTCATCTCACGGAATGTTCAAAATGAGTGTGATGAGGAGAAGAAGAAAAGAAAAAAGAAGAGGGAAAATCCTATTTGTTTGTGTGGATGTGGGGTGCCAATAATTTTGGACTAAATTGTTTCCATGAGAAGAAGAAGGAAGACTTTGATTTTGAGAGATGACGACAATAAAGTGACGAGTGGAAAAAAAAAGATGAAAAAAAAGCACTGAAGTGAATAATAAACAAATAAAAC
>NC_060901.1:22137404-22139904 GCF_014805685.1 Silurus meridionalis
TGAGGCTTGAAACGCTAGTCAGAACCCTGTCAATGTGAAGGGTGTGTTCGTTTTAAAGTCATACAGGCATTCATTTTTGGTATTATATTGTTGCTAGGCAACAAGGAATATGGACGCGAAGCGTAAGCTAGCGGAACTGGTTACCATATTTCTAGCTAACATATATTGAACCTATTGAATTAGGAATTGGAACACGCCCCAGATCTCCTCACCTCACGTACAGCAGTACCTGACTTAAGTACCTTAAGGTCAGGAAGCCACACTTTTTCCAGATTTAAAAGTCGAGCAGGAGATTAGAACTTTGTATTGAAAACTCTGTCCATCATTGCATTGCACACACATGATGTCCTGAAGGTCTTGCATGGTTTTTCATTTTTTTCAGTTTAGAAGATTCTGAAGCTCAGCGAAAGAAACGTGAACAAAAGGAAAATTAGACCCTCCATAGCGGGAGCTTCTGAGACGTATATCGTCGCTTTTATACTCTGCCTGGAACGAGGGACATTTCTGAGAAACGTCTTCAGATGTTACAAGACAAAAGAAGAAATCGATGCTGCATCAGTCGAACGAGTCAAAGAAGGAGATCTTGTGGCTGATGTGTGCATGTTTTGAGGTAAACAATTTAAATCCAGGTGAAATCCCTCGGCTCGGCTCGGCTCGGCTCAGCTCTCTATCTCCGCCCGCTTTCGTTATTACTTTCACACGTTCTCTCTACTTGAATAATGCCAGTTAGATGTGGTGTGTTCGTTCATCAAGGGGGCAGGACAAAGTGAGAGCGCTGTCAAACCTTTCTTTCATTGGCTCTCAATCTGTTTGTTCCATCATTTGGGAAGTTTCACCCTTTTTACCAGAGAGGAAATGGTCAAGGAGTGCAGGAATACCTGTGTGTGTGTGTGTGTGTGTGTGTGTGTGTGTGTGTGTGTGTGTGTGTGTGTGTGTGTGTGTGTGTGTGTGTGGTAAAGAAGTGTAAAGTGATTGTAAAGGGATGTGAAAAGAGTGTAAAGGGAATGTTAAAGGTGTGTAAAAGGAGTGTAAAGTGACTGTAAAAGGACTTAAAGTGACTGTATATAGAATGTGCACGGAGTGTAAATTGACTGGAAAAAAAAAAGGGATAAAGATGTAAAAATAAAACATGAAACTTGGAAGAGACTGTGACTGTAGTGAATGTGAATGTAAAAAAAATTGAATGTAAAAGGGGTATAAAGAAAATATAAAAGGATTGTAAAGCAACCGTAAAGGGAACGTAAACGGAGTGTAAAGAGAGTGTACAGGAAGCATGAAAAAAGTGTAGAGGGGAAATAAAAGGAATGTAATGAGAGTGTAAAGAGATTGTAAAGTATGTAAAGGGAATGTAATAAGACGTTAAGTGAAATGAACAGTGCGTAAAAAAAGAACATAAAGATTTTTTAAAAGGGAACTGAAAGAGAATGTAATGGGAACGTAAATTAAAATGCAGAGAAACCTAAATATGTGCCATGTGTGCAGTCACCTGACTAAATTTTACTCGTGTTTACAGAATCACACAAATGTTGTTGGTATTGAAACAGAATCTTGAAAACGCGTTCAACCTGAGCATTGAAACTACTCCAGAAACTCTATGAATTAAGTTCCAGAAGTTGGGTTTTGAAGACACATAGCTCAAGTTGGCAGACTCTTCTCGGTCCTAACACCTTACTTCCTCTCTCTCTCTCACATTTCCTTATCCTGTTGCAGGTATCTAATCTGCAAGAACATCCTACATCCCTTCTATCCTCCAAAAAAAATTATCTAAACCTGTTATTTCCTTCAACGTACATTCCTTTTTCTTCATTCTGAATCCCTCTCCCTGACAGATGTCCATATATTTTCCAAAATGTTCTTCACACTTTCTATCTTTTCTTCACAACACAAGGACGAACCCTCTGCCCTCAGCTTAATGTTGTGTATTTGTTTTTTTCTCTCACTCGAGTCGTTGCTTCTTGTTTTTGGTTCCTGATCTGAAGGGAAGACGAGACGGTTCACTTTCACAGGATCTCTCAGTGGCAGGAAGAGGAAATGCTGAGATCTCCAGCAGAAAAACACATACCAGCTAGTCTGCTACACTGATTGTTTGCTAATCTCACTCTCTCTCACACACACACACACACACACACAGCAAGAGGGAGGAGATGTTCACGCAGAAGTGGAGATATTTTTAGGTGTTTGTGGGCTGCATTCACAACAACACTAGCCACGAACAACACACACACACACACACACACACACACACACACAAATATGAATGGTTTTATAATCAAATTCCAAATAAAATACAATAAATCATGCAGTGCCTGCTGAATGTGTGGAAACACCTAGTCTTTTATGGGTTTGTATACACACATCATTCATAAACGACAAAAACAGATGACAGTAAATGACTGGAGGAAGGTTCTGTGGACAGAAAAACTTGTGTAAGACGGAGAACAGTAGAGATGTTAGCAGACTGCCTCACCCCCACAATCAAACATCAAGCTTAATGGTTTGG
>NC_060901.1:22144904-22154904 GCF_014805685.1 Silurus meridionalis
TATTTCTGGAAAGAGGTTCCTATAAGAACCGGCTACGTTTCTGGACCCGTTGCACCACGAGGTCTTTCGTTCTTTTGGCCTCCTCTGGAACCCACAAAGAACCGTAGACGTGTTTAGATGTTTACGCACTCACGTTCCTCAGCAAGTGTAAAAAGAGGTGTAACTATGTATGTGAACCTTCTGTGGGTTCAATGAACGGTACCCCCTTTTTTTGTAGAACCCATATTGTGGTTTTACTTGTTTTTGAAAGGGTTCTAAGAACCTCCTGTCAGGATCCTTTGCACCAAGAGATCTTTTGTTGGTTTCAGTAGAACACGTTTCTTATCATTCGCTTCCACAAAGAAACTTTGGACACGTGTAGAAAAAACATGCATCCTAAATAGCTCTTGTCGGCGAGTGGTACCCTTAGGTGGAACTCTAAGGGTACTCTGTAGGTGCAACGTTGTTCTAGGAACCTTTTGCACCATCGAACTCTGTTAGATATAAGTACCGTTCCTCAGCCGGTCGTGTGATAAGAGTTCAAGATGCCCTCATAGTTACACGTTCTCACACGCTCAGGTGTAAAAAGAGAAGAAAAGTGGAACTCTGTGAGACCTTTGGAAGGTGCACTTGACAAGGAACCGTACCCCATTTTCTTTTTTTTTTGTGTAGAACCTGTACTGTGATTCTACTCGTTTATTTGAGAAGATTCTAGGAACCTTTTGCCGATTCACATTCCTCCCAGGAAGCATTCGAGGAAGAGACCAGGAACTTTTGTTTTGTTGAACTGTCTACAGATGAAACCTTTCGAGCGTGGGAACGGTTTCTGTTTTGCTGGTTTCGCAGGAACCTTTTTTTTTTTTTTGCTTCTAGAAAAAGAAATGGCAGAAAGGTGAAGGGAATTTGTTTGTTTGTTGCCCCAGTGATTGAGGTTCTCTGGAGGACCATCAGCTGCTTGTCTTGTAACTTTGCATCAGTGCAGTAATGCAGCAGTGCAATCTTTTCTTTCAGCGACACATCTGTCCAGTGAAGTGCATGTGTGTGTGTGTGTGTGTGTGTGTGTGCAGCAGCAGCACCATCATTCTTCATCCTCTTTCTCGTTTGCACCCAACGCGCGAGGCGGCGCGCGCTTTGTTCCCTCCAGCGGCGCGCGAGCGCGCGCTGAGCCCCGTGCATTACATTCCATTAATCCGCATTATTGAATCCGCGGAAATATGCTCGCGCGTGCGTGTGTGAGATCTTTCGGGTTGGTAGGACAGGAGGAGGAGGAGGAGGAGGGGGTTAAAGAGCCACGCGGCCATTTTAACACGTGAAAAAGAAGAGAGAGAGAGAGAGAGAGAGAGAGAGAGAGAGAAGTGACGGAATGTCGCGCGGAAGAAGAACGCAGGTGTCGCGCGCGCGCTCACCGAGCGATCAATAGGCTGCGAATGTATCGCGAGGTTGCCAGGTTGGGAGAGTTCCCTCGCGCACGTGGGGGTCTGTTCTTAGAATATGCTGGGAAAAAGGCGAACCGAGATGTAGCCAATGTCCAGCGAAGGGCTTTTGTTGTTGCTGTGATCTTGACTGGCAGATTTCATGGAACTTTAAAGCGAAATCAAATAAAATACACCGTAAAATATTTGCACATCATTACATAGTCTACTTGTGTAAAGTCTATTGCGCGTGCGAGGCTTGTTTGTAAAGAGTACGCTCTAAAGTTTATATGTGTAAAGATTGTGCGTTGAAAAACTATTCACAAAGGTTGCGCGCGAGAGTGCGTTCAAGAGTGCGTTTAAAATCTACATCCGTAAAGAGTACGTGCATCAAAAAAATTAATGTATGTAAAGATTATACGCATGGGCATGTGGCTAAAAGTTAGAATGTGCCTACAATCTACGTGTGTAAAGATAAAGTTGGCAAAGTTCGTCCGTAAAGATTGTGAGCAAAGTCAGTGTGCGTAAACATCACGTGTAAAGTCCAGGTGCGTGAACGCCATGTCCATATCGTCCATGTACGTAACGACTGCGCATAAAGATTATGTGCGTAAAACCTGCATACTCGAAGATTATGAACGTAAACGTGAAGTATACGTCGCTATGGTTGCGCAAAGTCTGTGCGTAAAGTCTGCACGTAAAGTCTGTGTGTAAAGTCTGTGTGTAAAGTCTGTGAGCTTGAAGATGATGTCCATAAAGTCTGTGTGTAAAGTCTGTGTGTAAAGTCTGTGCATAAAGTCTTTGAGCTTGAAGATGATGTTCATAAAGTCTGTGCGTAAGGTCTGTGTGTAAAGTCTGCATGTAAAGTCTGTGAGCTTGAATATGATGTCCATAAAGTCTGTACGTAAAGTCTGTGCGTAAAGTCTGTCCATAAAGTCTGTGCATAAAGTCTGTGCGTAAAGTCTGTGCATAAAGTCTGTGAGCTTGAAGATGATGTTCATAAAGTCTGTGGGCGTAAAGTCTGCACGTAAAGTCTGTGAGCTTGAATATGATGTCCATAAAGCCTGTGCGTAAAGTCTGTGTGTAAAGTCTGTGTGTAAAGTCTGTGAGCTTGAATATGATGTCCATAAAGTCTGTGTGTAAAGTCTGTGTGTAAAGTCTGTGTGTAAAGTTTGTGCGTAAAATCTATGAGCTTCAAGATGATGTCCATAAAGTCTGTGCGTAAAGTCTGTGCGTAAAGTCAGCACGTTAAGTCTGTGTGTAAAGTCTGTGTGTAAAGTTTGTGTGTAAAGTCTGTGAGCTTGAAGATGATGTCCATAAAGTCTGTGCGTAAAGTCTGTGCGTAAAGTTTGTGAGCTTGAAGATGATGTCCATGAAGTCTGTGTGTAAAGTCCTATAGAGAACTCTTTAGAAGGAACGTTACATTTGTTCAGCACCAATCAGATTTGAGAATTCAGCGGCTCTGTGCTAGAATTTGACCATAAAACACACTATCTCTCTCTCTCTCTCTCTCTCTCTCTCTCTCTCTCTCTCTCTCTCTCTCTCTCTCTCTCTCTCACACACACACACACACACACACACACACACACACACTGTTCCAGCGTGAAACCGCTTTCGAACCCATCCAGCTTGGCTTTTTTTTTCAGCTCAGCGTGCATTAGCCGTTATTTTTATGTTTCGAGGCCACGTGACCGATGCAGAACACGCTGACGTTCCTCATGCGGTGATGCAGCAGTTTGTCGCACGTTCCTTTGTCTCGCCCGGTGCAACCGAATCACCTCGTTCTCTCAATCCGATGGTTTCGTTGCTTGAGAGAAAATATGCAAAGATTTTCCAATTTCAATACACACACACACACACATACACACAATCTTGTTGTTCACCCTTTTGTTTTGCACTTCCTTTCTCCGAGCATTGTACAAGTGTGTAGACGTGGCTAGTGATATCACTGTGTGTGTGTGTGTGTGTGTGTGTGTGTGTGTGTGTGTGTGTGTTTTTAAATGGCGTCTGGAGATGATGAGATCATGCTTCTGGATATCGGAGGCACTCTGGCGCATGCCAACACATGCTGTACGTTAAACGCTCTGGAATGTACAGCGACGCGTTAACGCGCAGCCCATGAGAAGGAGCAGACTCGCTTTTGTTCCCCGACACGAGCGTTCGAGGCGGTCTTCTCGTCCCTGCTTGTAAATAAATCAGATCGATCAATAAGCATTTAAGCCAATCGATGACGATTGCACGTTTTCAAATTTAACTTCTGAAATGATATATAACGAAACATTCTTTCGAAAATCAGGATATAATATAATAATTGGTGGAATGGTAAGAGGGGGGCAATTAGTTTTAATCTTCTCCCCCTTCCCCAGAGCTGCTGTCACTTCCTGTGGCTTGTGAATCAATTTATTTGTATTAGTATTAATAACCGGTGTTCGAACTGAAAAATGTTTTTGCGTAAACAGGTGTGCGGTGTTTGGTGTTTTCTGTTAGAGAGCAGTTTCATACAGTGACAGCTGCTGTTTTCATACACTCTTACTCTTCTCTCTCTCTCTCTCTCTCTCTCTCTCTCTCTCTCTCTCTCTCCTCTTTATCACTTGTTTTTTCTCTTTCAATGGCGCCCTGCAGGAGCAGGAGTGTTAAACAATACCCAGGCAGAGCTCATTCACACACTTGTTTTCCCCACTACAAGCATCTCAGACAGGGGCAAAATGAATACACTATCAAACACGCACACACACACACACACACACACACACACACCATTTCCATTAGTCCATTCATCAGTGTTTGGAAGCTCTAACAGGGATATTCCCTACTGTGCGTGCGCATGAGAGCGTTAGAGTATTTAATACTCATCACTGTAGTGTTTTGCTTGGGATGGAATGTGTGTAAGTGTGTGGAATTTGTGTGTGGGTGAGACTGCACTCGTTGGGTTTAGTCACCGGTTTATTTTTGGTCCTCGACGGCGGCTGTAACTCACACTTCTGCAGCCCTTAAAATACACCTCCGTGCACGAGTGTGTGTGTGTGTGTGTGTGTGTGTGTGTGTGTGTGTGTGTGTGTGTGTGTGTGAGCGGTTGTCCTCCATGTCCGGTAACTTTTGAGAGTGTGTGTCAAAGGTCACCTGCAAAGAACTCCAGCAAAACACACAGCTACTATAGCATGCGCAATGAAAATCGAGTTTTTCCTCTGACCACACACACACACACACACACACACACACACACACACACACACACACACACACACACACACACACACACATACACTTTTTCTATTATGTATTCACTGAATCATACTGTACTGTATGATTCAGTAGTGTAAAAGTGGACCAGTATGATTCAGTAGTGTAGAAGTGGACCAGTATGATTTAGTAGTGTAGAAGTGGACCAGTATGATTCAGTAGTGTAGAAGTGGACCAGTATGATTCAGTAGTGTAGAAGTGGACCAGTATGATTTAGTAGTGTAGAAGTGGATTGTGCCGTATGATTCAGTAGTGTAGAAGTGGACCAGTATGATTCAGTAGTGTAGAAGTGGACCAGTATGATTTAGTAGTGTAGAAGTGGACCAGTATGATTTAGTAGTGTAGAAGTGACCAGTATGATTCAGTAGTGTAGAAGTGGACCAGTATGATTTAGTAGTGTAGAAGTGGATTGTGCCGTATAAATCAGTAGTGTAGAAGTGGACCAGTATGATTCAGTAGTGTAGAAGTGGACCAGTATGATTCAGTAGTGTAGAAGTGGACCAGTATGATTTAGTAGTGTAGAAGTGGACCAGTATGATTTAGTAGTGTAGAAGTGGACCAGTATGATTCAGTAGTGTAGAAGTGGACCAGTATGATTTAGTAGTGTAGAAGTGGATTGTGCCGTATGATTCAGTAGTGTAGAAGTGGACCAGTATGATTCAGTAGTGTAGAAGTGGACCAGTATGATTCAGTAGTGTAGAAGTGGACCAGTATGATTCAGTAGTGTAGAAGTGGACCAGTATGATTCAGTAGTGTAGAAGTGGACCAGTATGATTTAGTAGTGTAGAAGTGGATTGTGCCGTATGATTCAGTAGTGTAGAAGTGGACCAGTATGATTCAGTAGTAGAAGTGGACCAGTATGATTCAGTAGTGTAGAAGTGGATTGTGCCGTATGATTCAGTAGTGTAGAAGTGGACCAGTATGATTCAGTAGTGTAGAAGTGGACCAGTATGATTTAGTAGTGTAGAAGTGGACCAGTATGATTTAGTAGTGTAGAAGTGGACCAGTATGATTCAGTAGTGTAGAAGTGGACCAGTATGATTTAGTAGTGTAGAAGTGGACCAGTATGATTTAGTAGTGTAGAAGTGGACCAGTATGATTCAGTAGTGTAGAAGTGGATTGTGCCGTATGATTCAGTAGTGTAGAAGTGGACCAGTGTGATTCACTAGTGTAGAAGTGGACTGTATCAGTATAACTCAGTCCGAGGAGCGCACACACACACACACACACACACACACACACACACACACACACACACACACACACAAGCTGAGCTAAGCAGACACAGACGCTCGTAGATAGCGGAGACGGCAGTACTAAATATATGGGCCAGATTCAGCCGAGGGCTATCCCAGACTCAAGGTCAGTTTTTTTTTCTTACTCACACCCATCATTCATACTGTGTATCACTGACTTTATATAAACAAACAGGCGTAAAACAGATGCACAAATACAACCCATGCAAACACGCTCTCACACACACACACACACACACACACATGCACACACACACCCACACGCAGAGTTTCTGAGGGAAGCAGCGGTGTCACTGGTCCGTGTTGGCACAAATGACTCATACACAGCTTGGCTCTGTAATACCGGCTTCCCTCTAAATATAACATACACACTGCACTGCACAGGGCACTGAAGCGCACACGCTCTCACACACACACATATACAGGAAATAAACAGTACAGTTTACGTTCAGAAAGAAAGAAAAAAAGCCAAAAACGAAAAAGAAAAAATCCTGCTCGATGCAATCCAAGTGATAACGAGAAGGCGAGGGTTTTCCCAGCGTTAATGGGTAGCAGGTTTTTTTTTTTCTTCTCAGACGGCTCTCTGGGACTTTATATTCAAGCTCTTTTTTTTTTGTTTTGTTTTTTTCTCGCTCGGGATGAGTCACACTTTCACCCGTGTTGAGGTTTATCCGGTCGAACGCACCGCAAATATGCACTCGATATATCCAGCACTTTCGCTTAACTCTCACTGAGTCAGAGCGGGTCTGCCTCGACCTTTTACTAATCACAGAAAACGAAAGCGGTTTGAAAAAAAAAATTTCAAAAAAATTTCTTACACTCCGAAAAAACGATTTACGGAACAAATTATTATTAAAATGAGGGGGAAAAAAACAGTCATTCCAAAAAAATAAAAATAATTGACAGACTGTAACACTTCTTTTTTATTGCTTCATCAAGCAGGCAGATGTTTGTCCAAACTCAAAAATGGCACATCATGACACAAATAGGGTCGCAGCAAGATTAGCGTCGGAGATCACGAAGCACCGAATATGACGGCTCGCAACAACACGAATCACCAAAGTCACGTGACCTGTTGAATATTTTACATCACCGTTACGTCAACGGATTTGTACTTTAACGCATGACAATCGAAGCTAATCTAATGACGGGCTTATTCACATTTGATTTAATGCAATACATCATTGACATACCTATGAACTTTATAATGGTTTATTCCAAGTGAAATTAGTCTCGTCTTATATATATAATAATTTCCGGACTATTAAGCGCACCCATATATAAGCCGCACCCACTGAATTTGACAAAGATTTTTATTTGAACATAAATAAGCCGCACCTGTCTATAAGCCGCACTGTAGTCTACACTGAAACTAATGAACTTTACACAGGCTTTAATGACAGACAGTGTCTGTTACACGGCTTGTATCTAAACAGTAGCCTACCAAGAAAGTCACTGTTCACTGTCTTCCTCCTTCCTTTCACAACTATTTCTCTCGGGAGTTTATCTTTTGGCATCGTCGTGCGTTTAAAAATCACCATCGGTGAAGTTTTCTCCCGATGCCGTGCAGCTCAGAACACAGGTGAAGTGTTTTTTCATGCCCGGTTGTTTTCAGCGTGATGAATGATTCACATTTCCTGTAGACAGTCCGAGTGAGCGGCAGGTCAAACGTCAGAGGAACATCATCTATATTTATGATGTGGTGCGGCCCGATTCAGTGGGAGCGCATCTGATTTAATATAAAGAGTTTCATTGGTTCACCTGAACCCCTTCAGCAATTTCATTGGTCTAATGTTATGGGGTTCAGTTTTTTGGCTTGAAGTTTCTGAAACACAATTTATTTTTCTGAAACACAATTTATTTTTTTTAAAGAAGAAAATAAACCTAAATGGATGTAATATAATGTTGTTTTTCTTTTCTTTTTTTCTTTGTACGTAATCGCGTTTCCAATCCTTGTGATCAAAGATTTCGGGTTCGGATTCAATCATCTCCTGCACCTCACTCGATCATTTCATCATCGTTTTCTCCAGCGTGCAGCCAACAGTAACTTGGCCTGACTGTGCAGATTGTTTCTTTCACTCTCTCTTTTCCTCCCTCTTCATTTTGTTCAACTCTCTGGACCAGATTAAAAAAAAGTGCTCGGCTAATTCGGAAAACGAGCCCCAATGAACCGGATCGTGGGGTTAAAGCCTGAGAAACGCCGACGTGACGTTCTTTGCTAGGAGGTTGTTTTCCTGGTGCTTCCTTTTATCGTTCCTTCCCCCTCTTCTCCTCCTTGTGTTCGTCCGCCTCCCCCTCCTCCCTTTCCCTCTCCCTCTTTCATTCCTGAGGCGCTTGGGAATGAGCTGCGCAGTCACTCCGGGTCCGGAGTGGAAGGTATTTAAAACAATCAGCGGATTCCTGGGAAGAGGATGAGATCATAGCTTCAGAGAGTCGGTGCAGGAGGGAGGAGGGGGATGGGGAATGGAGGGAAAGAGGAAGGGAGGGAGTTAGAAATGGAAAGAGATGTGGTAACAAAAAGAGATTCCTGATGTGAGAAATGTTTAATGAGCAGTGTGTGTGTGTGTGTGTGTGTGTGTGTGTGTGTGTGTGTGTGTTTAAAGTGGCACTCTGCAAAGTTGGGACTATTTATTTCGTTATGACACTTTTCACACCGACTTACGATCAAGATCTGAAATATTTGCCATCGCTGACATGAATTTTTACAATTTTTTTAAAATAAAATGTTCTTATTTCTATTATAGGGTTTTGAATTCTTTCAAGTAAAAAAAAAAAATTTTTATGAAAATTTTTGCTGTTTTGTCTTTTATTTGTCTTTTTTATGACTTTTTTCCTTTATTAATTAATAATATAAATAATAATAATATGGTTAATTAATTCATATTTTATATTTTTTTGTATTAATTACATTAATTAATTTAATACATTTATCTATGCTTTAAGATTTTTTTTTATTTAGTTTAATTTTTTTAAATATTTTTATATCTTTTTTTATTTCTGCTTTCAGATTTTTATTCAATTTAATTTTTTTATACGTACATAAAAAGTTTTTTTTATATCCACTTTCAAATTATTTGATAATATTTAGGTATATATATATATATATATATATATATATATATAAATATAATTTTTTTTTTTTTTTTTATGAAACTTTCTCATTTCTGAATTTATTTAATAAAAATGTTTATATGCTGCTCAACATTTTTTTTCCTTTTTTCCAATAAATCTTTAATGAAAGTTACTTGCTTCTGGTTTAAGATAAAAAAAAACCCCAACATTTGTACTTTCTATTTTTTTTTTCTGCTTGTATTTTTTTTGTATTTGATTTCATTTTAAAATTTTTATATGACGATCATATGAACATTTCCTCCATCTCGTAAATTTTCCTTCCGAGTTTAAATGAGTTTTTTCTTCTGTGATGCTTTATAACCAGTATGTTGCCATGACACTGCACTGCGTCACCTCATCTTGTGTTCAGTGCTCATGCAAAAATATCTAAGGCCTGAAATTCCCCTTTTTCCCCCACCATTGAATGCATCACTCTTATTAGTAACACTTGACTTAAAGACAGTGTTTGTAAGGCGACGTAACTCCTACACAGGCAACATGAAGCCTACGGATGAGTCTGAATCACAAAGAAAGCTCAATACAAAAGCAACACAACCTTCTGGAGATACACCGCCTTATGACACTTTAGGAGCTCTCTATACATACACGGTATGGACAAAAATTTGAGATGTTCTTCTAGATTTTGTGGAGATTCGCGCTCATTCAGGTATTGATGTAGGGTGTGTTGAGGAGGCCTTTATTGCTCTACGAATTCAGCAGATCTTCCAGTCAAGATCTTCCAGTCCAACCCTTATATTCACGGAGTATAGTGTGATATTTCTCACAATCGTTTCACCTTTCTGTCAATTGACCTGCTTCTGTGAATCCCTATGACCTTGTTATGTCACTCTAATGACAGCTTTATATACCCTCTGTCCGTTCATGATTATATAAAGTTTTTTTTCCCACAAGTGAATGTGTGTGACAAGCGACTAAAAAAACTGACAAACGTTTATAAAGGCTTATAACACAACCTGCAACCAAACTTGAAAATTGCTATAT
>NC_060901.1:22157404-22192404 GCF_014805685.1 Silurus meridionalis
ATCTCGTTTTTCTCTCTCTCTCTCTCTCTTTCTCTTTTTTCCTCAAATGATTCACAGACAGAGAGAGAAAAAGAAAAGAAAACAAGCAAATAGAAAAAGTTGTGAAGCTGAAGGGAAGCCTCCTTCATGACGCTCGAGGAATGTAAAGCGTTCAGACGCGATCTCTCTGAATTCTTGGTCGCATGCTAGTATGGAATGTTGCTTAGCCGTGTGTGTGCGTGGGGGTTGTTTGTGGAAAGGCGTTTATTCGCCGTCTAACCCTGTCTAGTTCTTCTTAGATAGTGATAGCATCTGCCTGTAATCTATCCGGTATCCTGTAGATTATGCTAACCCAAGTAAGATAGCATGGAAAAGTAGCAGCGATGCTAATTGGCTAGGATGATAAGAATAAAAAATTGTATTGTATTAGATGATTAAGCTCGTTAGTTTTGCGAATTACACTATAAGGACAAAAGTTTGTGGACACCCGAGGGTTAGAAGGCGATGTGCTTCTTTCTGAACGTCGTTTTCCAAACGTAGTCACCATTCGCTGCTATAATAAGCGCCACTCTTCTGAGAAGATTTTGAGATTTGTAAACATTCAGACAAAAGGGTGTCAGTAAAGTCAGGTACAGTTGTAGGTGACGAATTGACGAGGCCTGGGGTGTGTTCCAATTTATCCCAAACTGAGCCCTCTGTAGGTTTGTAGCTCAACAGCTCTATAGAAGAGGATCTTCTGCTCAGATGTAAGAAATCAGCAAAGCTTTAATGACGATGATCACATTGAATTTCGATAGATTATTATTCTAAAAGAAATAAAAAATAGTCCCCGTATAATTGAACATCCAAACCTTCAGTAATAATCGTTTATCCTTTACTTATACCTGACGAGCAGCTTTCTTGATAGGGTCATGGCTTCGAGGCTCGATATCCATTCGAACGGTGCGTTCGCGTATATATATATATATATATATATATATATATATATATATATATATATATATATATATATATATATATATCGACGTTTCAAAAGCTGCTTCCGCGGACAACGAGATTTGTGCAGGTTGCTGACAAGCAAATCAGATTTTTCTTCTTTTTTTTTTCCTGAATAAAGGTCACTGATATTACACAGGGTTTATTTGTTAGCTAATATTTATGCACACGCTCAGGCACTGAAGGTCTCACTGTACAGCAACCTCCTTTCCAACCTCTGTTTTCCCAAGGCAAATAGTGCTCGTCTATCAGGCGCGAACAATAACCTCTGTACGATAGTGTGTGTGTGTGTGTGTGTGTGTGTGTGTGTGTGTGTGTGTGTGTTTGTGTGTGGGTGCATGTGTGGGTTTTGGGTCCTCGGGTCAATTTATCCATGTGTAATTCTGCGTCTAGATTTCCTTTAAGTGTTAACACTTACCCTCTTGAATCATACAATTAAGGTGATTATTTGAGCATTTTAATAAATTAATTATACAAAAATAAACTCCACACTCAAAGCTAATGGAACGCTTTAATCAAGTCACTGGAACATTACCTAAAGCGGAGTTCCTCAAACACCTCCTGTATTTCATTCTACCACAGTCACAATGACATAAGTAATAAAGATCGTCACGTTACCAAGCAACCGAAACGTGACTTTTTTTTTTTCTGAGCATTGTCTGATACTGGAGACTCCTTCCCTTTATAGTTTCTGTGTTAATGGTTGCTTCGGACACAGTACGTTGACCACAACAATACCAATGGTGCTCATGATCACTTGTCGGTTCGCTATTCGGTCGCGTAGCTGAACGAGCGTCCAGAGTCGGCGAGACGGTGGTTGCTATGGAAATGATGCAGGATTAAAAATGAATGTGAATGAAATTGAATGGAAAAAAAACCAAATAGGCGTTTTATGAAAGAGGAGACATTAAAATCGACATATTCACAAAAATTCAAATCGCCCACAGCCGACTGAAGCCCACAAAAACTGAAAGCGCCACGTTAATGCCAAAAGTATTGGGACACCCGACTTTCCCAGCCATTTGTGCTTCTTCTCTTTGTTCTTCTATATGTATATGTATATAAATAAATTAAACGTAAATGGTTTAGCGAGGTGTGGGCGGAGCCTAAAGACCAATATGATTGCAAAAAAAAAAAAAAAGTTACCTAAATGTGTGACTCCAACTTTGTGGAAGAAGCAAATACGACTGGAAAAGTCGGGGGTTCCATTACTTTTGGCAACCCCCGACTTTTCCAGTCGTTTTTTGCTTCTTCCTCGAACTTTTACCACAAAGTTGGAGTCACACAATCGGACAGGATGCCTTTCGAACTAGCAAACCTAAACTTGTTCAAGCATGACAACGCACTCCATGAAGATATGCTTTGCATGGGTTGAAGTGAAAGATCCTAAAAGGCCTGCAATAAAGCTATCAAATGAACTGGATCGGAAACCCAGACCGCCTGGCCTATCAGACTTTAACGCCCTGGTCTATGAATGAGCACCAATCTCCACAAAATCTTGAATAACATCTTCCCAGAAGAGCGAGGGTTATCAAAGCGTGGAATAGGATGTTCCAACAGAATCTTATAGTCAGGTGTCCACAAACTTCTGTCCAAATAGTGTTTGTCAGTCTGCCAGTCATGAGCTGGAGCACACTCACACTCGAAGCACAGAATGAGTCACACACACACACACACACACACACACACACACACACACACACAATGAGGCGCATCTCCACACGTGTTCGTTGTGCTGTGAGCGAGCGGTAAGAGCGAGAGCCGTACCGTACAGAGCAGCGACTCTCTGGAGCGAACCTCTCTCAGTTCTGTGAGTAGCACTTCTTTACACGTTACTGTAAAACCTTGCGCTGTTTCCTTCCTTCACTCTGTTTGAGGACTCACAAGACACTTAACATCCTAAGAAATGCGATTCTATCGAGACAAACGACACGCACCGTAACGATCGAACGTTAGTGAAGACGCACCGACTAGAAATACTTGAACAATTTCCAACAAGGGTTCTTGTATCTTTTTTTTTTCTTTTGTGAACGTTCCCACTGACCAAAAAACACGACTGATTTCGGATTTCGAGCGTCTTTTCTCCAAGAGATGCTGAGACACCTGAGGTCTCCTCAGGACACTTTAGCAGCTCGTCCTGGCAAAAAAAAAAAAACCCCAACCAATAAAGGCAGATCGAGACGAACCAGTGTCACATCATCCAGTAAATCTTTTAACGCTGACAGTGACCTCGTATGACCTCGCGTGACCTCGTGTCACAGGTGGCGCAAAGAAAACCTGAGAGCGAAGACCTCTGGCCGGTCGAGCTATCGTGAACAGATCTCTATTTCGATTCTGATTCGTGGCACGATTCGAAGGCCGGCATATATGTGTGTGTGTGTAAGAGAGAAGTGTATGGAGTAGGAGCCGGTGGTAAACAAGATTTATATTTTGCACAATAAATGTAAAAAATAAAAGCCGTTTTTTTGCTTTTCTACACAGGAAACATGGCTTCCTTTACACGACTTCCTTTGCAGGTGCTCCGATATCAACCATCCAAATAAATATTAACGTCTGAGGGGTAACTGAAATGTGCAACGGAAAACAAAGCGGCGGGGAAAAGCGCGATGTGTTTATTGCCGTTATTAGGTTCTAAATAAGGTCCTGTCACGTACTGCAGGTCATAATGGTATACGACTCTCAAAAAAATGACATATTTATTAACAAAGTGTAACCTGTCGTTGAAGTTTGAGGCGCACGGAAACTAAATTTCGCTACAGTATCGAGGATTTTCTCGGTGCTGTGTGTTTGTGAGGAAAAATCACGTGTTATCACGTCCCAACTAGCGAATACAACGACCAGCTGCATCGGACCGAGACACCAAGGATAGAGTTGCATTGGGCAGTTTGAATGGGCCGAGAGAGTAGAACTGCGTATCCGTAACTGCGATTTTCCCAAAAAAATGTATTGAATTAGCCTTAGCAAAACATCCGCAAATCAGCTAAAAGCGGCTTCAAGTCGGATTACGTCCATACCAGGTAAATTTTCTTTTACTTTTACCACAACTGATCAAAATTCCCACCCATTTTAAAGATGCCCAACCACCTCGGATACATTCAAGATGGGCTACGTGTACACTAATCCGGATCGATTTGAGAAAAAAAAAAAATTTCCACCGATAAAGGATCCGCGCCCACTCTTCAATTTAAAATCGTTTCCCAAAAGTCACTCGTCCGCACCGAAACGTCTGGAAGCGATCACGTTCCCTGTACTGCGCAGACCGAAAACGCCGACTCATTGTGGATGAAAGACCAGAACAGAGAGTAATGTGGACATGGCCTGAGGACGAAGGGACAATGAAAGGACGGGATTAAGGGATTGTTGTTTTTTTTATAGCTTGAATGCTTTCTTGTTCATACCTGTACTTCCATCTGATGTGAAGCACGTGATCTGTTCTAGAGAAAATGATTTGTATTTGACTAGCGACAGCTTGAGACAAGTTTGACCTGCATTCGATTTGCTGTACTTCAGAACTCAATTTCTTTGCTACATTACATTTATAAAACTTGTGGCTTTTACAGCGGTATGCGGTTCTTCTCCAAACTGTTCCCACAAAGTTGAAGGCAGACAATTGTATATGATGTCTCTGGATGTGTTAGCATGAAATTCTCCCTTCAGTTGAACTAGGAGACACCAAGGGGTTCCAGCACGACAATGTCACTGTGCACAAGGACAGCTCCATGAAGTTATGCTTCACATGGGTTAAACTTGAGTAGTCTGATCTTGAGTAGTCTGATCTTGAGTAAATAGCAGCAAATAGGGACTCAATGAGGAATCGGATTTTCATAAAATACATACGAATCTTATAGTTAGCTGCATATTAAGTAGCTTACTTGCATGCTAGCAGCTTAGCCAAAGCGCAGGGGTTTACTAGTGACGCGCCGATGCTCGGATTACAATCCCAGCACTGCCACGGTCAGACCCTGAATCTTCAGGTTTCATGCAATCTGATTCAAACCCCTTTGTAACTCGGGTTTGGATAAAAGCGACCGCTACACAGCTAAATGTAAATGCAGGAACGATACCGGTCGGGTCACATTCACCTTAAACCTCGGGGCCGCTCTGGGCTCCTGTTTCTAACGTGCAAGTTTAATGGCGCGTGTGAAAGCGTACTCCGTTCGAAAGCGAAAACGTGAGCGCATAAGCGGATCAGAACACTCAGCCCGAATAAACATGGAACAAGACGGAAATTATACATCGCTATACAAACTGCTGAGCACAAAAGCAAAAGAATTAAGCAACAATTCACTTCATGCTATTGAAGATAAATATATCCGAATGACACGTGACATAACCGTGAACAGCTGATATACTACTATATATGGACAAGTGTTTGTGGACATCTGACCATAAGATTGCCATGTGCTTCTATTTGAACGTTCTATTTCACATGTAGCTCCCCATTTGCTCTTATAATGAACTCCACTCTTCGGGAAAGATGTTCCACGAGCTCTATAGGAGGCCACTCAAGATCTTTCACTCCAGCGCATGTAAAGCAGATCTTCATGGAGCTGTCTTTGTGCACAGGATCATGACAGTTAATGCAGTAAAGTCTGTGGAATAAGCTCATGTGGCTGGAAAAGTCAGGCTTCCCAATACCTTTGTCCATATAATGTATTGTCTTGTCCATTTGGGATCGATGCATTTAGGCTCCGCTCACATCTATTAATCTAAATATATAACTGCATAATTAATTAATTTCTTTATTTATTTTAGATTAAATAAAAAAGAATAATAAATTAATTTATTTATTACATCAAATATATTAATATAAAATAAATAAATGAATTAATTAATTAATATATATTCATTTATATAGATCTATTTAACTAATGTAGAATCAAAAATCTAAACAAATCTGCATTAAAATTCGTCTATATTCGTTTCCCGAAATAAAAAAATTAATAAAAAAATTTCTTTATAAATAAAAATATTACTAGATTGGCAGTGTATGTACACGTGTCGTCCTTTTGTTTTGTTTTTTGTAGGGTTTTTTTTTTCCCTGAATGATTTTTGCAGATGCTTCGAATTTCCCAACATAGACTCACTTTTGTTTCATAATTGTATCATACTTTTTGTTTTTTTTTTCTTTTTAAGGTTTTACACGTGCGCCTGGTTTTGGGTACTGAGGCCGTAAGTAGTTCCACATGCACGGGGTCATTCAAAACATGCTGAAATGAGACGGCATGTGTGTGTGTGTGCTGCGAATATGCAGTGTGTGACCTGTCCTTCTGTCCTTCTGTCGAGCTCCCAGCATGCTCCTGGAGTGCATGCGTGTGTGTGTGTGGGGGGGAGACTTCATGAAAGAGGTCATTGTGGATGTCGTAGCACGGCATGTTGAATGCACTTATAAGTCGGAGTGGGCGAACGTTCCCCCCGTCGCTCTGCAGGAACGCCTTTGAATGAGCAGATTGTGAGGCAAGAAAAGCAGCGCAGTCACTCGCTGACTTTGTTTTTGTTTCGACTCTACTCAGAACCTCGGGTCTCAGCGTAACCTTGAGATTAACGCGCCCGATTGTCATTGTCGGGGAGTCTCTGGAGCTACACATGGTTCACGTTGATTTAAGCAACTTTAAAGGGAGGGGCGTTTGAAAGGAGAGCTTTAGAGAGGGTCAGTCTGATTCTCATCCCTGCTTACCACCACACACACAAAAACAATAAGGCGTTCGAGCTCGGTGACTCATCAGGCCCTTGGAAGACCACCTCTGGAGTGTGATTCAGACCTCCAGACTTTCTGCTTCTGGCTCACAAAACATAATGAGGGCCATTCAGGGTCTCTACATTCCTCCCGCTTGGAGGCCGTTGATCCAAGAAAGTCCAGCAGCAAAAGGATTCCTCGAGCCCCGAGGGTTTCCCTCGTCCCCAAGATGATGCAACGATTTAAACCTCACATTAAAACCCAAAAATATTACATCATGTAGTCTTTATAGTCCTGCATAAAACTGAGACCCTGACACCCTCTCGTATACACTATATAGACATAAATTTGTAGGGCACCTCACTGTTAGATTTGTGCTACTTTTTGCCCATGCCTTTCCATATTTAGAATGGGAAGCCACTCCAAATCTTCCACTTCAACCCATGTAACCCAGATCTTCATTCATCTGGCTTTGTGGACAGGGGTATAAGTCTGGAACAGGTTTGAGTTTAGTAGTGTAAGTGAAGGGAAAACGTCATGCTAACACTTCCAATGACATTTCATAGAGTTGTGTGCCTCCAACTTTGTGGTAAAAGTTTGAGGAAGAAGCACTTACGGCTGGAAAAGTCAGATGTTCCAATACGTTTGGTGATGTAGTGCATTTAAAACGTTGAACAAAATACCTCAGGATCACGGCATGGCGGTTTTCCTTGGAGACACATTGAACCACATTTATATGTGTGTGTGTGTGTGTGTGTGTGTGTGTGTGTGTGCGTGTGTATGTGTGTGTATATATTTTTTCATTTATAATCTAATTTATATATATAATAGTAAATATAAAAAAATGGGGGGGGGTATGTATGCAAATATATATATATATATATATATATATATATATATATATATATATATATATATATATATATATACATCTCTTGGGCTGTATGTATAAATATATATTTATTTATTTTTATTGATACATATAGCCCAAGAGAGATGTAAGGAGGGGTGGAGAGAGAAATAAAGCAAGTAATAGAGAGAGGGAATGAGTGACTGAGGGGAGAAAAAGGCTATTTTTGACCCTGCTGTATCATGTGTCTCCTCCTGCCATTTTGGTCTTTTGTCAGGTGAGAGCCGAAGATATTTCGGGACAATCTCGGGTAACATCCTCATGTTTTTTTTTTTGTTGTTGTTTGTTAGCTCTAAGATCTACTCTATGTTCATTATGCAGCCCAACTCGTCTCCATAAACCTTTATAGGTTCTCATGCGAAGCTCTTATGCAGGCCCTAGAAGGCTTTACTAAATCCAAGTTTGTATTTACGTTGCTGTCATTATCCCACTGTGGTGAGCCAAATGTATTCTAGCACCAGCAGGTGTGTGTTTATGTAGGTAGGAGTGTAAGTAAGCGATGTTACAGGGACTCAAAATTGCGTGTTTACAAACACAGGCTATTTTAACCGCCTTGTTCTGAAAGGTTTGTGGTGTGTTTAGCGGTTCCGGCGCTAATTTGTTCGGGCCGTGCTGTGTTTTTGTTGTTCCTACGGTAATCGGATCTAGACGTTGAATGAAACGAAGGGGTAAGCTGAAGCGGATTTGTTGAGCAGAACGCATTTAGAAAACTTCCAGAACAATAAGGACACAGGGAATGACTAAAGTGCTGCTGCATTTCTAAATTTAGGTCAAGACAAAGCAATTGTTGGTAATGAAAAGGAAATTATCAAAATGATAAAACAATGTGCTCCAGCGTGGACACGAGACTTTACGCCAATTCCACTCTTGTATATGTTGCATACAAGACGCGATCCTGAGTTAAAAATCGGGTTGTTAAGGTCAGAAAATCCCTCCTTCTGTGTGTAATCAGTTGGTGACTGTATCCCAGGCTGGTGTTTCCAACACATCTGGAGCTGTAGCACCAGACTGGGGCCAGATGGGCTGGTGGAACGCGAGTGCACAACACGGAAAAGCTGGCTGCACATCTGGAAAACAGCGAGCAAATATTTAAGGGAGATACGTAGTGCAGGGACTGGGGGCATCTTTAGTCATCGAATGTGTTTTAAAACCAGAGCTGTTTAGACACACACACACACACACACAAATGGTAGGGTTGTTAGTCTAGACGGTACAGTTCTACAATCAACTGCACAAGACTGTCCTGAACTGGATTTGTTGGAAATGGATCACAAGGCAGTTCACAAGGCAGTTCTGTGGCCTATGGCATTTTCAAAGTGATTGGAAGATTGGATCATTTTAGTGACTTGGTTCAGTAAATTTCCAGTAGAGAAGGAATCGAATCAACGGATCACTCGCTCTTCTGCGTCCCATTAAAAATCCATTCAAAACAAATGAATCGTTCATGGACGATGCGTCACTAGAGGACTATCCAGGCGAGTTCTGCAGACCCAGGAGCGAAACGTGGTGGGAAAACCTTCTAGACATCGCGTTTTCCATCTATTAATGTATTTATAATAACACTGTAGCTTTTAAAAAACGTTGCCACTTGAAACGAAACTTGTCAATGGGCTAAAAAATAGTGTTGCTATGGATAAAGACAACTAGTATAAATTGTACCAGAGGTAGTAGTTACGAACATGAACCATCACCAAGCCCGAGCGCCCTGCGTATAGCGACTCCGAGCTTCATCCCTCGTACCGGGGGATCTTCCCACTGCACTTGCTAATGCGCTGCAATGTGATGTGATCCGTACTGTATGAATTGGCCAACGAGGTGTGTGTGTGAAACACGAGAGGGAGGAAGTGTTGAAGAAAGACTAGGGATTCCCGCGCAGGATCTTGGCCTCCCTTGTTTTTCCTTCGCCCCTCCTTTTAACTCGCCGCACTCGTCCCCGTTGGGAAGAGTAAGAAATCTGGAATGCGAGTCGTTCGTGCTCGACATTCAAACAGGGCATGAAACAAAAAAGGTGAGGTGCGCAGGGTCCCCGTGTGACCACAGGGCGCCTGTGCAGAGGACTCCTTCGTCTATCGGGCCATCGCGGATGCACGCTTTCTTTTATTTTCCTTTTATTCCCAGCCAAATCCATCAGGCCTGACAGGCGCGTAATTCAAGCCCCTTCCGGAGCCCCCTCTCTCGGACTCTCTTGCACTTTCTCTATCTTTCTCTTTTCTCTTTTACTGTCTGGGAAGGACCGTGGTGAGACCTCTGGATCTGTCGAGTCATGCGAGTTCATGTACACTTGGCATTCCACAGGACACAGCAAGAGAGTGTCGGACGGAGGGAAAAGGGGTGGAGTTGGGAGACTTGGGGTCAGGGAGGAAGGGAGAGAAAGAGCGGCCAAGATAGAGAGAGCGTGAGAGAGAGAAAGAGAGAGAGAAGTGGTCTGCTCCCTAGTGAGTCTTGTATAAGGTAATGTCTGGTGTGTGTAAAGGGGAGGCACCGATTTATTTTAACACACACCAGCCATGCAGAAGGCATGGGAGGGGACGAGGTGACTGCCAGCACTCTCTTGCTCTCTATCCATCTCTCTTTCTCTCTCTCTCTCTCTCTTAGTCCCTCACTCCCCACTTATACAGTCCAGCGTTCACAGCAGACAGGATCATAACAAAGCAAAGCGCGAACGAGCCTGAATAAGGCAAGCAAGAGGCAAGTGTTCATCCCCACTTTGACCTATTAACCCTGCATGCTGCTGTGCGTGTGTTTAGCCGCGTTAGCATGGCCCGACCGCGTTTTTTTTTTTGTTTTTTTTTGCGTTGTCAAAAGCCCAAACAGATATGGCCGCTTTCCGCTGTTTCAGCTCGGGGCTCACGAGGCCTCGCCAAAGCCCTAAGATGGCTGCACGTCAGCCAAGCCGCAGTGTCATGTTTCCGTCCAGCTGCGGAGTCTTTTCCAGGAGGTAAATAAAGCGCAGCGTGACGAGATGAGTCATGCAGCGCAATAGCTGCAAGGTTGATGCGCATCAGATGTCTACAGCAGGTCCCTAAGCTAAAATAAGACAAGTGGTGGTAGTGGTCAGGCCAATTCTGTGATTGTACTTGATACTTCACTGCAAAAAAATGCATATGTCATTTATTAACAAAAGAAAAATAGGGTGGTGCAATGGGTATTTTATTTTTTTCACATCCTGACACGTTTTATTCCCCTTACAACACAGTCACTTGTCACTGACTACCTTTTTTTTTAAGCACGATACACCATACATTTAATATGCTTGATGATATGGAATGGCCGCTTCTGTTTTCACAAATGTCCGGCATTTAAGTGTTTGTGTGAGTGGGAGGGGCCTGGAGATTAAGGATGCGCCCACATTCATTCAGATACACATGAAAACGCACCTTTTTTGTTACGTCTGGGCCCAATCCACACTTTTTATTCAGTGAAATCCGAAATAACATCTTAGTAGTTAAGGTTATTGGACTTTGTATCGAAAGGTTGTGAGTTCAACATGCTGCCCCTTATGGGCCCTTGGGCAAGGCCCTTAACCGTCAATTGTCTAGTTGTATAGCTTGTCATTGAGATGTGGGTGAAGTCGCTGTAGATAAGGGGTGTCTGCCAAATACCATAAAGCAAATGGTTTTATTCGTAAAAGTTGTTTTTTAAAAGTGCTCACATGCTAAGCCGGTAGATATTCATCCTTTCACAAAACGTTTATCACCTCAGCATCGAGCTTTACCTCAGCAGCAACGCAAACAGACACAAGCCGAAGCTTCTTAAGTTTTTTTATTTTTATTTTTTGAGAAACGACGGTGTAGTTGTAGTTTTCAGATCTATCCAGATTAACCTCGATGTAGCCTTGTCACCGTTACATGGCTGACTCGCAAAACAATATACCCGCCCACAGAAAGAAATTTAGCCTGGCTGTTTATCTGGGGTTTGTTTTCTTCTGACGGTCAAAGATGCGAAGTACCATGTGCGATTTCTGCTTAGCTGTTAGCATTCATATACAATATATATGTATAATATTGAAATAAACTGCGTTAGGTTTAAGGTATTTGGCAGACGTTCCCTCTCCAGAGCAGTTGAGGGTTCAGGGCTTTGCTCAAAGGCCCAGCAGTGGGCAGCTTGGTGGTGCTGGGATTTGAACTTGTGGCCTTCCGATTTAGAGTCCAATGTATTAAGCACTGAGCTATTACATCCCATCTTGCCTTATAAAACGAGGTATATGAATTGTTGCGTTTGTTGTATCCAAAGGAGCTTTCTATATTATCGATTTCGATTTTACAATCACCGATCCAGCCATGCAAAATAAGACTTGGTGGACGACAGAAAATTGGTTCCGAAATAAAATAAATTAACAAATATATATTTGTGCCACGTGAAAAACCTTCCTGGTTGCAGTAATAGTGTCATTATTACGTTATTCCAAGTGGCTTTGAACGGGGAAAGCGGAATACGCCAGAGAATGTGAAGTGTACTTCTGAGTCCGAGGTTCATTCGCCTCTGGATATGTCCTTGAGAAGGACATCATGCGCTGGGTGTGCACGTGTGTGCAAGTGCTTACATTTTGTCTCTGGGTACATGAGGACGCAAAAGGAGGTTAAGGAAAAATGAGGCAGAGGAGCACACAGCCCACTTTTAGTCTATATTTGATCATAGAGAAAGTGGAGAGCAGGCGAACAAGGGAATGAGGGAACGAGAAAAGGGAAAGAACAAGATTTCCTGGTTCGAGGCGGACGTCCCGGCTGTGATTTTTTACATAAGAAATTTCGTCACAAGCGTTTATCCAGTCTTTAAGCTCGGTTTTCTGAAGAGCCGTATACTGGATGGGTAAATCCTATTTTCTATATGGATGTTCTATCAATCCTACCTGGGATTTAATATTAATGCGAAGATATTGAGTCGCCTGCTATAATGCTCAACCCTATTCAACCCCCTTTGTTTAGGATCAATTGGAACACCACCCCAGGCTTCCAAAACCTAGTGGAACGTCTTTCCAGAAAAGTGGACCTTACTATTACAACAAATCAGCACTGAATGGGAAATGGGATGTTAAAAAAACACAATGGTCTGAAGTCCACAAACTTTTTGTCCATGTAGTGTACATACCCGAACAATTTCTCCTCGCATCACATTTTTTAAAATCTGTTGTTAATATTTTGCTTTTTGTGCCTTTATGGTCTTTGCTCATTAGCAGTTGTTTGTCATCCGACTAATTGCTGGTCTAAAAATGAAAGAAGAGACAATTTTATTTTTGTTTGTTTTTAAGGACTAACAGCTTCACATTTCCCTTAGCAATTAATATTTTTTCCTTTTCATAGAAATAAGGACGGTGTTTTTTTTCTCATTAACCATGATATAGATGTCAAAATGTTTCTTTTCTTTTCCTTCTATGCTGGTGCTTGTATTTGAATGTAAGCGTGAATGTGGCTAATCATTGTTGAGTAGCTCATAACATAGAGATATTTATTGTAAATAGGCCACTTATGCGCTTCTGTTTAGATGCTAACAGCATTTCATTGGCTCTGTACATGTACTTTGCACAATGGCAATAAAGTTGAATCTAATCAAATCAAATTTCTAAACAAAGCTTGCTAACTTACGAGTTGCTAGTAGACAGCTAGTTTATGGCAAGGTAACCTTTTTCAGCTAGCTGCTTAGCTAGCAAATATTTGTGATGTCCGTGTACATACTGTCACTGGTTTCGGTTTCAAATCCAGAGCGCTTCCTACAGGTCGTATTTTACGGTCTAGCTAAGTTTGCTTAGGCTTGTCTTTTTCGTTTGCTGTATGCGCGATCTAGCCAGATGCCTGTTGTGTTTTTTTCTCTCCAGCGTATCGATCCTGAATTCCTGCTGTTATTTGCACTTTGCTTAGATAAGGTTTTGATTCAGCAGAAAGTGTGAAGCACGCTGCTTACACCCTGTTTGACACTCGTTTATTTGTTAATTATTTCACAGTCAGGCGCATAACGAAGCAGAACAATCAGCTGGAGCTAGTCCAGAGGCATCATTTGAACACACATGCATGAGCAGTGAAAAGAAAAAAATCCAAAAAGCTTCCATTTAGCAAATAATCATCAATCGGGGGTTGCCATATCTACAATGAAGTCCCCTCGTAGTTTGGAGCCTTCTAGCCAGATCACTCGCCAAAGATGTCGCAAGCTTTGTCAGTTCCCCCGCTGTGCGCTGAAAAGCTTAAGGATGAATGGATTCCCATGGGAAACGGGCTATAGGGGCCTCTGGGGTGTCAGCCAACGTGCAAGGGCAAGGCCGGCTCAAAAAGGAAATGTAAATATACAGAAAACAACTTGAATACAAACGGAGAATTCGGCAGGAACTATTTCCAACCAAATCTCTGCTTTGCTCAGTTATTCCACTTTTCTTTTTTCTTTTTTTAAACTGAACATGGTGTGCGGAAGTATATGCATTTTTATTGTCACTTCCTGTGACTAATGGACAGTTCCCTTTTTTTTTTTTTTTTTTTTTTGTTGTTTCTTACACCCAACACCAACATAGAGATTTACATTGTTCCTTATATACATCTATAATGGCAGCCTCAGCTCTATCTGGAGTCTCCATTGCCATGGTTACAGCTATATGTGGTAACTCGAGACGTGGCAGATTTCTCGCCTTAGGACGTGTTAGCAGCCTCCAAAGCCCCCATGTGAATCTTTGAGTGAGAAAGCTCAATTAAGCATCATCTTGGTGCTCATTTGATGGATTATAGCGTACATTTGTCAAGTGGACTGCTGCCGAAGCAGTGGGGTAATGGTGATGCATAAACGGTAGTATATCAGGGTATTACATGTAGCATGATCGTTTGATTGTATTTATCTGAAACCAGACCGAGCTGTTCCGGGTGTCATTGTTCTACTCTGCGTTCTGCTATGTTCTGTATTGTGCAAGATGCGTTCATTCTGAAAAGCCCCGAACGAGCTTCCCGCGTCCACGTTAATCCGCGCCGCTCGCTTTAAGTGTCCATTCCCAGAATTAAATTAGCCTCTCATCCTGGAGGGGCAATAATATTGGCCATTGATGACTCTAAACGTATTGACTGTAAAATCTTGGAATCGAATGCTGAAGCTCTTTGACAAGGACTGCATGTCTTTTAAATACATGAATACACTGGCACAGATGTACATGCTGTAGGAAGCCAGCAACCTCGAACACGGATTTGTTCACAGGTTTGTGACACGTCTGCAGCCCTATTTATAAACCGACAGGGGGTGGTATCCAAATCAATCAACGAAAAAGTCAACAGCAAACGGATGGAACGGACCACAAAAAACATCTCCAAGCAGAGACCCAGGAGGTAAAGAGAACAACTCCTCCCCACCCACCCAACACCCCTTTGAGCTATGCTTAGTGAAGATATGCAAAAAATCTCTAATACCCCATCTGGCTGAGGTGATTAATGAAAGCAGGGGCAGATGGCACTGCAGCTAGTTTCCTCATAGCTTCAGGGGTGTAATGATTTGCGATTTCACTAGCCTTATGCATAGCCTTGCTTTGTTCTGGAAGGTCTGTGTATCACGAAGCTTATCTCACATATTCCTAGCAAAAAAAAACAACCAACATAGTTTTTCTTCCATTTTTCTCCTTGCACCAATCTTCTTGTCCTCATTTCCTGCAGTGGAAGGCCTCGGGCAGGCCAAGTCCTTAGGATGTTTTTGTTAGGGACCAAAAAAGAGGCAGCGAAACGCTCCCTCCCCCTCAATAGACAACCAGCGGGTGTGGAAATATTGACATTCAGACAGAGGGGGAGGAAGGAGCGAAGAAGGGATCGAGAGGTTTGGAGGGAGGGATGGCTCTGAAAGAGGAGGCATGATGGCAGGGCAGCTTTTTTGGCTCCAATATAGGAGGGAAAGAGGGAAGGAGGGTGGGCCTGAGTCAGCAACTTCCTAACCACCGCCTTGTCCATGTATTACTCTCTTTCTCTTCGATCTTAGATCCTATTTGATTCCTAACCCCCCAGATTGATCAGGTCTCCCTCATCAAGTCTTCTTAAGTTTGATTGGTTGAACTACTACTACTAGTGCAAAAACAGATCCACCCAGTGCCCCCTACCCAGTGCCCCCCAGTAAATCCAACCACTGGAGGTGACAACTCAGTAGTTAAGGCCATGTCCAAACTTAAGTTTTTGCTTGAAAACGTGTATTTTGACCTTTTGTCCACACTGAGATTTTTGTTGACTGAGATTTTCAGTCAGTGAAAATGTAGATTTTTTAAAACGCTTTCCACAGTCGCTAAATTTAAAAATTTTTTCCTTGGGAGGTTTTTGAAAACGTGACGCATTTTCAGTCTTTGCCGCATAGTTTCAAAGAGCCTGAAAGTAAATAAACCCCTGTGTTAATGACGCAGGTCGAAGCGCCGTACGATTTGCTTATGCTTGGTGTAGGGACGTGACCACTTTCAGACATTTCAGTGTGGATAAGCGACTTTTGGAAAAAAGATTGAATACAAAAGTGTTGACGCAGAACTTTTTAGACAAAAATACCGTTATAAAACTTATCCCGATTAGTGTGTGGACGTAGCTTAAGGCTCCGGGTTACTGATTTAAAGGTCAGGGCTTCAAGCCTCGGCATTGCCAAGCTGCCACTCTTTGGGTCGGAGGAAGGCCCTTGACCCTCTGTGCTTCATGGGCGCTGTATCATGGCTGACCCTGTGCTTTGACCCCTCGAATAAAGAATTTTCACTGTGCTGTAAAGTACACAAGGATTAAGGTGCTGGCATGAAGAAAGGAGACCTTGTTGGCTCACATGGAGGGAATGAAGGAAGGATGGAAGGAAGGTGCATCCAAGTCAGTGACTTATTAACCATCACCTCTATCCTCTTTTTTGTTTTTGCTCATTTCTTTCTCTCTCAGACTCACTTGCCCTTTGAATCGTTCAGGGCTCGCAAATCAAAGTTAATTGTGCGGCGGTTGTTTGATCACCTGCACAAGTGTCAAAACAGCCCACGTGACTCCTCCCACGTTTTCTATTAAAATGATAAATGAAGCTACAAAGCAACCGCAGGCTTATTTGGGAACACCATGATGGCAGTTTGTTGGCTCGGATGGAGGGAAGGAAAGACGAAAGGAGGGCATGAGTCCTACATCGATTGAAATACACTGACTAATCAGGTTTCTTCTTGCATGCGACTGATTGATTTCCTGAAGGAGTGTCTGAGCAGAACAGCCCAGTCATGCCCCACTTGCCCCCTCCTTGTTATCCTCAAAGACTCACAACACCTCCGCAGGATACCTTTCCAGAAAGTGATTCTTCTGGTTCAGCGCTTTTAATAGATAACCTGCAAGAATGTGAACCTAATTCAATTCAATTCAGTTTTATTTCTATAACACTTTTCACAACATGCAGTGTCTCAAGCAGTTTTAAAGAATTATGAAACAAAATTCACTTATTTATGTGTTTATCCCAACTGGGGCGACTGCGGAAACCTCGAGAGGAACCAGACTCAAAAGGGGAACCTATCCTGATTTAGGTTACACAAAGAGTGTGATCATTAAAACATTACAAACACTGGAAAGTAAGAAATATCATGAGCACCAGAGTGTTTGATTAGGAGTAATGTCCTTTCTGCAGTCTAACACAGCCAGTTGGAGTTGTACCAGTGGAAAAAGGAACCGTAAATTAGCTCAACATCTGAAATCATTATAGATTTAACATCAAGTCTTCCATGCCCAGGCTTTTAAATGTTCACTGATGAGCTGGTAGAACCTCAAGATGCCTCGGGATTCTCACAGGGTCGGCATATTCTTTAAAGGTTTCAAAATCTTCGTGAGTTGGCACACAACTGGAGCTGGTACGTCTCTAGATGCCTCGAGATCCTTTCTGCGTTCGCATATTTCCCTTTGAAGGTCCGAGATCTTCAGGAGGTGGAACAACACATGGACCTGGCGAAACCTCTAGATGCCTCAGGATCCTCTCAGGGGCACCAATTTATTTATTTATTTTTTTTCAGAAATGTTCATGAGGTGGCAACTGGAACTGGCCCAAAAAGGAAAGCAGTGGAGGGGAATTAGCGTAGCACCAGATGATAATGTGCCTTTTGATCAGATGTCCTGGACCACAAGGTTATGTGTTAAAAAGAAATCTGCTTCACCTCACCTAGAAATCAGAAAGTTTTCTTTATCTGTACTGGATCCAAAAGCTTCACTAGATCTTCACTGACATTGACATTCCAGAGCTGAATCTTTGTGATGTTAATTAAAGACATTAGCCGTGGCTGCGGTTCATCCAGATGTGCCCGAGTGTCACAGCATCATTTTCATCGATCATCTCAAAGCAGCTCTACAGATATAAAGCGGTTATAAGAGAATCGTTCCTTCCTTATAATTGTAAGTTTGTCGCTAATGAGAGAGGTTGCGGTAAACGGCAAGGAGACCATGAGGGAGAAACCTTGAGAGAAACCAGACTCAAAAGGCAACCGATCCTGGTCCCTAACACAGAATGACCATTTATTACAGTGCAGTAACAGTTTAAATGCAACCTGTGGTCCTGAGCCATTGTAGCAGACTGTTGATATTAACACCTTTGGAGTGAATTGTAACTGCACCCCAGGCCTCCTCACCTCACCTATATCACTATCCAGATGGATCGAGGGATTTCTCTTGTTCTCATCTCATTTTACGTCAAGTCTGCTTCAGTATTCGTACACAAAAATGGTTAATAAATCGCCCCCACTAACAGGTGCAACGACGAAGAGATAATCAGCGTTATGCACGCTAACGATCAGGGTGCATAACATTTTGAGGGTCCCGTTGTTTACGTATTGACTTCGAAACCCAAAGTATGTCAGATCGGCAAACACGTCCGCGTCGACGTCTTTTGCTTTCCACCTGTGTGCAGAGTCGCGTGTATGTGTCAGGACGTGTTTAGGCGTTTGCGAGAAAAAAAAAAAAAAAAGGTCAGAGAGAGGTTTGTGGAGAGCTAAAGTATGAGGCAGCATTTTTGCGTGCACACACACACACCCACACACACACACACACCTTAGCATGTGTGTGCACGCACAGACAAACGCACAGAGGCAGAGGCCTCCTGCTTCAGGAAGTCCGCTGCACAGGAGACGTTAAACACTCAGTTCCTGTTTGGCATATGATTCCATCAAGACTACACACACACTCACACACACACCCACACACACACACACACACACACACACACACACACACACACACACACACACCCAGCCTTACTGTGAATGAGGTGACAGGTCTCATACATGCACATACCCACACACACATACACACACACAAAATCCACCACCATTTTCAGTTGAACTGCTCTGTGACCCCTCCCTCCCCCAAAACCCAACTATTCGGCTGACGTGGTTCAGTCTTGAGTCTGTGCCCAGAAAAATGAAAGCCATGAGACGGGACACACACACACACACACACACACACACACACACACACACACACACACCATCATGTCTAGATCACCCCTGACAGGTACGAGCGGATACACTAATCCCAACAGACCTTGAGGCATTTCAATCTTTGTAGCTGCAAAGCTCTGGGAAAGTGTAACACTCCTGGATCGTTCCATAATAACAGGGGACGGGGGGAGACAGGGGCAATGGGTCAAGGGAAACAATCGTTTTTACCCTTTAAATGGGTAATACTATCTATAAATCGACCCAGAAAAGGATTGAGGACGCCTGAAAGGATTGACTTCTTTTTAAAAAAAATATATTAATATATATATATATATATATATATATATATATATATATATATATATATATATATATATATATATTAATAAAACACTTTCAGCTTTTCATCCCGCCATCGCAGACGTCGTCCCTCCGCAACAGCGCGGCGCTAAAAACAAAAAGAACGTCAGCACGTGATCGCCAATGTCAGGAAATCTGGACGACCGTTGCAACTTCCTGTCGAACTCAGATGTGACGTCGTGGAACGTTCCAAGTGTTTTGGGGAGGGGGGGAGGAGGTCGAGGTAACGGGGTGAACCAAAAGCGCTGTAGAGCGTCTGAGACGTTAAAAGTTGTTTTTTGTTTGTTTGGGTTTGTTTTTTTTTTTTTGCTTTTTAAATAAAGAGAGAAATGAGCGAAAAACAGAACGCATGATTGAATAAATAAATCGAGAAGAAAGAAAAAAGAATGGAGGTCCCCAAGAGGACAAACGGCGCGTTCGAAAACATCCGCTCTCACCATGTGAACGTCGTTTTCGCAGACATCTTACGCAACACACGGATCGATAGCGGCGTAAAAACTCTGTATGCTTTCTCCGGGGCGACAAATCGGATCCTTTCGCTTCTCGGCTTTACCAGGGTTCGATTCCTGTGTTTCGTCACATCGGCCTTTTATTTTTTGCCCGCTTTTGTTCTCCCGAAATCATCCATCCCGTCGCTCTTCTTTTTCCCGCCGTCCCACACGCTCATGCCCCAGGCTCATGGGAGGTATATTTAGCGACGCTAGCGGATCGTGTTGCGCGTCAGACAATTCTTCCTTCTTCTTTTTTTTCCCCGTAGTGCACCTTCAGTTACACGAAATAAGAGCTGGTGAGATCGCACCAACGGATGGAGGGACGGAAGCAGAAGTGTGCCTTCAAGCATGAGTGATGTCAGCGTTCGACTTGGAGAAGGAGAACGCTCTGGAAATAGAAGCTCGGGGGTTTAGTTGCTCGGACTTGGTGGGCGTTTTTTTTTTCTTTCTCCTCTAAGGAGACATTTATTAATGGAAGGAGTCGTCAGTGGCAGGTCTTTGAGCGAATTAACGGTCATGGGAACGCTTTCACCACGAGGTGAGGACGTGATCATCAAAGAGGCTGCTGAAGGACTCAAAGAAACAAACCACCATATGAACATAAGATTGTGCTTTTTTTTTTTTTTACCATCCCAATCCACATTCAGCCTCAGTTTGCTCTCATATTAACCCCCACTCGATTTGATGGAGATTTGGGGGAGTCACTATTACACGGGTGTTGATAACCCCAGGTGAGGAGGTCTGGACTGTGTTCCAATTAAGACGTTTAATAGGGTTTGAGCTGTTTAGGAGGCCACTCAAGATCTTCCACTCCAATGCACAAGGGTTTATAGTCATTCTGCCTCGTTTTGCACAGTCCGCGCTTACGGTAGTGCAAACGCTGCTGTTTTGCCTAATTATTTACCGCAAATTATTAACAAATCGCAGTTTACTACCCCATACTGATCACCATTCTCTGGGACTTTGGGGACTGATGTCTCAACTTACGATATTTTCAAGTTACGATGGGGTCTATATATATATATATATATATATATATATATATATATATATATATATATATATATACAGTGCAACCTCGATCGTGAGGTTTTGACTTTCTCCTTTTAATGGTTCCTTTTGCGTGGGAAATTTTACATGTTCCGTAAACTCAACAAAAATTGTGATTTACTTACCGTAATTTCCGGACTATAAAGCGCACCCACTGAATTTGACAAACATTTTTATTTTAAACATAAATAAGCCGCACCTGTCTATAAGCCACAGGTGTCTACACTGAAACTAATAAACTTTATACAGGCTTTAACGAAAGACAGGGTCTGTAACACGGTGTAACGGGTGAAATATGTTGTGGCTCCTTTAAGAGCAGAGTGGCATTTTGGGAACAGCCTGCCGCCGCATTTTTCCGCTATTACTGCATGTGTGCAAGACCGAGGAATATGTCCTTATTATTTTCTGATGCTCATTTCTAAGTTTCTTTGACTAACCCATAACGCTGTTGCCAATTTCATTGGTCTAATGTTATGGGCTTCGTTGTTTAAGCCGCGGGGTTCAAAACGCGGCAAAAAGTAGCGGCTTATAGTCTGAAAAATACGGTACATCAGTATAAATGTTTTATTTGCGACTTTAAAAGAATAATACAATAATAAAATCGTTTTTTTTCCCACACATTTTTTTGTCATTTATTAGTACACACTTATTACCCCCAGAACTTTTGAGCCACTTGCGGCTTTCGCGAGTTTCTCTTATAAATTCCAAATAAAAAGTCCCCACCTATCGAGATTGCGAGTTTGTATGATTTAATATAATATAATATTTATATATATTTATGAGTCTGATATGAATCTTACCTGCCAGAAATCTCTGTAGTCCCTTCAGTGGTGCAGTTGAAGGTCACAAGTTTAAATCCCAGCACCACCAAGCCACACTAAACTGGGCCCTTGAGCGAGACCCTTAACTGCTCAGAAGTCGCTTTTCTGGCTAATGTAAATGTAAAATTAAGAATTTTTTACATTTCAAAGTTGTTGGGGTTTTTTTTTTTTTGCATTGAATCCATACAACTTTTTTTTTTTTAATTGCAAAATTAGGGGAAAAATCTAAACCCTACAAGGTTGTTGGGTTTTTTTATTTTTTTATTTTTATTTATCATCACTCTCATGGAAACACACCGAGGCTGAGCTGCAGCCCACACTTCCTCCTTTGCACGATCCTTTTTTTTATTTCTCAGGGTTTTTTTTTTTTTTTTTCCTTTTCTCCTTTTTTTTTTCCATCAAATGTTACCGAGGGCGGGTGCAGAATTTTCCGTACTATAGCGATTCAACCCGAACGTTTGAGTCATTTTTGTTTGCACGTGCGTTCTTTATATGGAGTTTGCTTTTCATCAGGGAGAGGAAAAAAAAAAGTCTCGTCATTTTCACCATGTTTTACACTGTGGAGAAACTTGTGAGCAATGAGTTTTGGAGAATTACGAGCTGGGCTTTTCACCAGACTCGGATTCTCATGGTCTCATGGATTCTTTAGAATGCACTTGACTTTTGAACTCTCTGGAGGTTTCTTGAATGAAAAAAAAAGGAAAAAAAAGAGATGTTTTTGAACGTTTTAACGTCTAGGGACTCGTTCCAGAGAAGAAAAAAATATTTAAATAAGTGCTTCATAAATTCTTTCCCCTTTTGATATAACACTAAATAAATTGTTCATCATACACATTTAACCAACTATACAGAAATACACTCATTTACATACAGAAATACCTCAATTTTGGATTTAAAAAAAAGACATCAGGAAATAAATAAACAAATCACATAAAAAAGTTAAATGTAGAAATAAATGTAAATGGTAAATGCAAAAATAAACTCCTTTAGAAAAGTATGTTCTCAAAAAATAGATAGAATTTAATTTAGCGGACAAAATCTAAATAAAGAAATCTCTGTGTGTACTATATAAAATAAAATACAAGTATTTTCTAAAAGCGTTAATAAATAAATAAATTAATAAATAACCGTAGGTGTATATAAACAAATGAAATCTCTTTTATAGGGTGTAATTTATGAATAAACTAAATAAGTTTGTAATTTTTTAGTGTACTATATCAATAAGAAAAAAAAAGAAAAAGAAGTAAAAAGAAAAATCCCTTCTATAGTGTGTTATAAACAAACAAATAAACTCTTTATAGGTGTGTAATATTAATATAAATATATAAATGTAAATAAATCAATCCTCTTTTATATTTGTGTTTTACACCCACACACACACCCATATATTTATAAACGATTTTTGACCCGATTTTTGTATGATTTGACGATTGTTGACTCGATTCGTGAGCGATTTCTGAGAAATCTGTGAATTAATTTGTGAGTGAATTGTGACTTAATTCATGAGCGATTGTTGAGCAATTTATGAGCGATTTTTGACCCAAATCTTTTAGCAATTTATGAGCAATTTGTGATTAATGAGCCATTTCTAAGAACTATGTAAATCAATTTGTGAGTGACTTGTGACTCAATTTGTGAGCGATTTTTGAGCAATTTATGAGCAATTTTTAAGCAATTTATGAGCGATTTTTGAGCAATTTATGAGCGATTTGTGAGCGATTTTTGATACATTAATGAGGCATTTCTGAGAACTATGTGAATTCATTTGTGAGTGAATTGTGACTCAATTGTGAGCGATTTTTGAGCAACTTATGAGCAATTTGTGAGCGATTTTTGAGCGATTTTTGGCTCGATGTTTGAGCAATTTGTGAGCGATTTGTGATTCGATTTATGAGGCATTTCTGAGAACTATGTGAATTCATTTGTAAGTGAATTGTGACTCAATTGTGAGCGATTTTTGAGCAATTTATGAGCAATTTGTGATGCGATTTGTGAGCGATTTTTGACTTGAATCGTGAGCCATTTCTGAGAATTATGTGAATCAATTTGTGTGTGAATTGTGACTCAGCTTTTGAGTGATTTCTGAGCAATTTGTGAGTGATTTTTTTTTAACAATTTGTTACCCGATTTGAGTTGCTTTCTGGTCAATTTGTGACTTGATTTTAAGCCATTTCTTAGAGAATTGTGACTCCAACAGCCCTCCATCCCCCCAACAAATTGCAGTACAAGAGGTTGATTGCGCTCTTTCACTCTTTCTTTCTCTCTCTCTCTCTCTCTCTCTCTCTCTCTCTCTCTCTCTCTCTGTGTCCCTAACCCTTTATGTCTCTTTCTCTCTCTCTCTCTCTCTCTCTTATGCTCAGCATCACGACCTGTGTATCAGCATCTCACATTTCAATGAACGCGTTCTCTAAGAGCTCCCCGGCGCGTCTGCGTCTGGGTAGAACGCCTGGCTAGAAATCATACTGTATGTGCTGCACTCCATCCCTTACTCCATCCCTCCATCCTTCCTCTTCAGCAAAGCCTGCTCCCATTACACTCTGGCTTCCATGTGATGTATCTCAGACCTGACTACTTCTTGTTCTTCTGTTTGTTCTTTTTCATATGTTTTTCTTCTGGTGGTTGTTGTTACCCAAGTGTTGTTCTTAATCATCATCTTTTGGTGGTTGCTCATCTTTTTTCTCATGGTGATTGTGGCTCTTTTTTTTATTGTACTCCTCCATCATCTTCTTCTGGTGGTTTCCTAATGTTTTTCTTCTGATAGTTGTTGTTATTTAACTCATTCTTGTTCTTTATCATCTTCGTTCTGGTGGTTGTTCATCTTTTTCTTACGCTGATTGGTGCTCTTTATCTTCTTTTTGGTCTCCATCATCATCTTCTGGTAGTTGTTGTTCCTTTTTCTTGTTTCTCTTCTTGCTCTTTTTCTGGAGGTTGTTCATCTTTGTCATCATCATGTTCTTCTTATGCTGGTGGTGGTTGTTGTTCCTGTTCTTATTGTTCTTCTTTATTGACTACTTCTGGTCATTGTGCATCATCATCATCATCATCATCATCATGATTTGAATCCTTGTTGTTCATCTTCTCCCGGTGGTCCTTCCTCATTTTTTTTTACATTTTTTTTATGAGATTGTAATTACCGCACCACGCTCCTCATCTTCAGCTCCTCAGGTTCTGTCCCTTGTTTCCATACGAGAATTGGGTTACTGAAGAAAGTAGAAACTGAAAACGTATCGGCGTCTCTGTAACGCTGCAGGATGCGGAGTCGCGTCGCCAGGACAATCATTCATGCGCTATGGTTGTGAATACTGAGCTTGCGGTTCTGGAACATTCTCTGAGTCATCTCTAGCATCCGCTGCAAAACGATGAGTCAGAGCACGAGGCCAGCATTTGAGATGTGCCTTTGATTTGGCATTGTAATGAGCACATTGTGTGTGTGTGTGTGTGTGTGTGTGTGTGTGTGTGTGTGTGTGAAAGAGAGGGGGCGGGTGAAAGACTTTGTCTGAAGATCTTTACATATTTGTATAATCTTGTAAATAATGCTTTCTTGGAGCTTTCTGCGGATTTTCCATTAGCACAAGTGTGTGTGTGTGTGTGTGTGTGTGTGTGTGTGCGTGTATACATTTTTCCATGCATACTCATGCATTTATGAGCGTGCTCATTTTGCATGAGCGCACTGTGGGTGTGTTAGTGTGTGTGTGTGTGTTGTGGACTAATGACGCTAAAGCCTCTGCGTTCCACACACACTATACACACGATCCCATAACCTAAAGGAGTATATTCCCCTTAATCCCTACTTTCCTACACACTTCCTCTCTCCAGCCCGCACCCTCGATATAGAACACAACTAGCTGTGTGATTAAAATTGTTTAAAAAAAAGTTGAAAAGCTGTGTTTGGCAACCAAGAAGTGATTTAAAAAAAAAAAAAAAAAAAGGCTAACGCATATAATAATAATAATTAAAAATAAATAAATAAATAAATAATAATAATAATAATAATAATAGTTTCTTTTTATTTTATATAGAAATTAAAATAATTACTATAAATCATATAGTAATAAAAGCTAAAAAGAAATCCATAAACTGTTATAAACATTTCATATAATAACCTTTTGACATTTAATTAAATTTGATATAAATGTAACTATGTGAATGAATATAATCCATTAATTAATAGATTATATAGAATGACCATTTTTTTGTATATATTATTAATAATATTCATAATAATAAAACACGTATCACACATATGATAATTGAAATAAAAATGGAAAATGTATGATGTTTTTTTTCTTTAGTAATTATAATACAAAATCATTATTCATTCGAATAATTTGAAAGAAAAAAGAATAGAATTCAAGGACTATGTATTTGATTTAATAATAATGATTGTAATTCTTATAAAAATTACAAGTAGAAATATAGAAAAATTTCTTTAAAAAATGTTTTTGCATAATAACATTTAAATCGAATTTTGATGCAATAAATTATTTTAAAAATGTTTCGTTTCTGTAAATCAAAATACACTTTTTTATTGACTAAAATCATAATTCTTTTTTTTTCTTTTTTTTAAATTAACCCATTCATGTGGGATTTTTTCAATTTACTTTTAAACAAGTGAAAACTTCAAAAACTTTTTATTTCTAATACATTTTATTGGGAGGGAGTAACATATCTGTCCATATCGGTTCCGGTTATGGAAGATGTTCCACTAGATTTTGGGAGATTCTGTGCTCATTCAGCCACAAGGGTGTTAGAAAAGTCAGGTTGAGGCCAGAGCTCTATAACAAGATCTTCCACTCCAACCCATGCAGGAACAGGTCCGGACCACATACGGCTGGAAACATCAGGTGTTCTGATACTTTTGTCGAAGTTTGTCTGCATTTGCAGGAACCCACAATGATGATGGTCTGCTCGGGCGTACGCAGGTGCTGCTGAGACACGGCTTATTCGTCACAGCTCTCTCCTCGGGTGACCTTCTGATTCTTCGTAGACTCATTCAGGGAAAGTGCAGCATGACTCACTGTTCAAGCACTTCAGACAGGTGGAGAGGTTGCAAAAAAGAAAAAAAAAGAAGCGCCACTTTTTTTTTATAATAACGCGCCACAGAAAAACACCTGTCACGGCCCGTTGGAGGATGAGTAAGACGTTACGCTAGTCGTGCCAGTTCACGCCATTGCTTCCAGAGCCACGTGGACGCGCAAACACGCTTTTGTTTTGTTGCGCCAGACCAGAGGTACAACCGGGCAAGATCCTTACATAAGACTGCTACATACAGAAACTAAGACTACTACATACAGGATACGTCAAGGTATCGAACAGGAAGTGGAAGTGCGCGACTTAACCATATCGACTCTTGATAAAAAAGTGGCAGATGAGTCTGTACTTCCTGTGTAGCTCTTTCACTTTCGCCCCTTTAAGCCAAAGTGGCTTCGTATGTATGTGTATATATATATATATATATATATATATATGTGTGTGTGTGTGTGTGTGTGTGTGTGTGTGTGTGTGTGTGTATATATATATAAAGAGAGAGAAAGAGAGAGCCAGATCAATGCCTTTGCTGGTCTAAACATAGGTCTAAAAATCCGAATCACTGACTTACGTTTTAATAGATTTTTGTCCATGAATATGTACAGCACGATTCCCAATAGTCCAATCTCTTCATTCCATAGTGAATGCAAGTTTAGGTTTGAATTTTCATCCAATTAAATTTCACGTGTTACCAAAGGTATCCCTCTAGGGTCCCTGGTGGTCTAGTGGTTAGGATGCGGCGCTCTCACCGCTGTGGCCCGGGTTCGATCTCCAGTCAGGGAACCAACCCCAGCCACTCTTAGTGCCAGTCCCAAGCCCGGATAAATGGGGAGGGTTGCGTTAGGAAGGGTATCCAGCTTAAAAACGTGCCAAATCAAACATGCGAAGGATCCGCTGTGGCGACCCCTAACTGGAGAAGCCGAAAGAAAGTTTTACCGAAGGTATCCCTCTGCCCTTGGGCTTTCCGGATCAAAAACCTGCTTCAGCAAAAACTTGTTTTCCTGAAGCTGTTGCTGTAAAAAAAACTGTGATTCGGCTACTCTGAGGTCATCTAGCAGGCGTCTGCATTTTCCGGTCATCTGATCGGACGGTCTGAGAGCGCACTAGTCAGACCTCGCAAGCCGCATCCGTAGCAAACTGCACAAGCTCGAATATATCCTTGTGGATTTAATAGCTTTCTTTTTATTATTCGTTCCACAATGGCTGACAAACGAAATGGATTTGGCTGCAAAGTGTCGGACTAAAAAAAAAAAAAAGGTACCAAACAGTACGACACTTTAGCGTTTTCATGCAACATACAATTTGCCTTGGTTTCAAATCCCCAATAAACCGATGCTAGAGATGACGATGAAGATGATGGAGCTGCGGCTCCAATGAAAGGAGAATTGTGTTCAATGGGTTTCTTGACATTCCTGTCTGGACGCCTCGTTATAACAGGGATGCAGATTCCCACATTAGTAATCATTAAGACCGGGAGCGATAATTAAGAGCTGAAGATGGAAGGCCTTTCCTTTTCTCTCTTTCCTGGAGACGTGATCAGATTCGAAAATGTTCCGTGAGGCATCGGATTGTAAACAGCTCATGAAGGTATGAGCACGAGACGCTGAATTGTGTGTGTGTGTGTGTGTGTGTGTGTGTGTGTGTGTGTGTGTGTGTGCGTGTGTGATGACTCGGATGCCTGTAGGGTGTTTCTTGCACATTTTTTTCCACATTTAGTTCCCATTTTGCTGTTATAATTAACATTCCCTCCTGCTCCACTAGATTTTGGGGATATTTTGTGATCATTCAGGTACCAGGATGTGAGTGAAGTCAGGGACTGAGGTACAGGAGATGAGGAGGTCTGGGGTGTGTTCCAATTCATCCTAAAGGTTCAATAGGGTTTGATCTCCATAGCAGGCCACTCGAAATCTTCCACCATGTCCAACCCAAAAAAAGAAAGAAAGGGAAAAGCAGAAAGAAAGAAAGAAAGAAAGAAAGAAAGAAAGAAAGAAAGAAGGGAAAAGCAGAAAGAAAGAAAGAAAGGAAGAAAGAAAGAAAGAAAGAAAGAAAGAAAGAAAGAAAGAAAGAAAGAAAGAAAGAAAGAAAGAAAGAAAGGAGGCAATCAAGATCTACTCATCTTCATGCACCACATATGCGAGTCTCTGTGTAGAACCGTTACTGGTTTCCTCAGCGTGACTCTGAATGGTTCTACATGAACTCTTATATATATATTTATTTATCTTATATATAAAATTTGCTGGAAGGTTTAGAAAACACAGGGTTCCAGCTTTCTGAAGGGGAGATGTTTTTCTTTTAAAGAAAACTCAGAGGTTCTTCATAGTCGGTACAGATTTCCCTTTTTTCCTCTTTTTTTTAAGTTTTAGTGTTTAAGAATGTGTAAGTGGCATCAGTGTGGAACTTTTTCTGAAAACGAAGCCATTTATCGATTTAATCCCAGTGGTACAGCGGTGAACAAAAAAGATGAGTGTACAAGCCTTGAAAAAAAAAATCCCAAAAAAAGAAAAACTTTTTTAGAAAGTTGAAAACTTTTCCATTTCTGTTCTGTTACATTTCCTTTTCTTACCATCTGTTCCTTTTATTTCTTTTTTTCATTAAATGTTTGTCCGAGGTTTCCACTTACCATGAATGACCACGTCTCCCTCTCGTCCCTCTCGTCTCTCTCGTAATCACACCCCTTGAGCAGAATCATTCCAGATAATATGACGCTTCGCATCTAAATTTGGCGTCGTCTTCAACATGAACATGCATCCTAGGACCTTCAGCTCCACCCGGAAATGTTCCAGTGCCGGTAAATAATGAGAGGTTACACAAAAACCTCTGCCATGCTTTTTTACGTCATGCCATTATCTTACCTCATGGCATTGCGACTCGGTTCCTCGAAGGTTCCTCAGATAGTTAAGGGTTTTCTTCGTCTTTAAATGGGTTTTAGACAGGTTTTTTTTTCTTTTTTTTTAAAGGACAAATCAAGGAATCCATAACCATCTTCAAGGTCCTTTCAAGGTTTTCTTTAGGTTTAAGAGTTTCTTCACACACTATACCTAAACGAATCCTCCAGGTCTGTTCTGGGGTCCCATGCGGAAATCTGGCCTCCTGAAGCAGCTAAAATTCATCAACTCGTTGTGGATCTACACAGAATCTTGAACAGCTTCTTCTGAATGAAAGGGTCCACAAAAGTGCGTGGACACCCAACGATAAGATTGGTATGCTCTTATAATAAACCCACGCTTTTGGGAAGATGTTCCACTAGATTTTATGGAGATTGGTGCTCATTCGTTTAAAAGGAGCAAAGAAAGGCTCTATAGCAGGTTTTTCAGGAACAACCTATGCAAAGCAGATATTCATGGAGCTGGCTTTGTGCACAGGAGCATCGTGGAGCTGGAGCAGGTTTGGGTCTCCTAGTTCTAGAAGAGCGATTTTCATCCAAAAAAAACGATTGTGTGCCAAAGGTTATTTGTGGTAACAGTTTTGGGAGAAGAAGCACATATTTCTGGAAAAGTGTCCCAATACTTTTCTCCAGTGTATGGTCCTGGTCTGATTTGTTGGATTAGACTCAAGTCGGGAACTTTCACACACGAGCTGCTTCGTCCACAAACAAACGAGTGCGCACGTGCGGACTGAGACCTCGGCCGGTCCGTCTGGCTTTAGCTGCAGGGAATAATTTGCGGCCTGCGGGAGGCTGACCTCGGGGGGACGCCCTCAATCCAGCACTGGCTGCTGCTGCCGGGGATGGACACACACACACACTGAGCGAATGTTTAGACTGCTGATTAAGCCCTCATGTTCTCTTCACTAGCGATTTCCTAGCAGCGCTATTTTTAAAACGCAGCAAACCACAGGTTTGTACAGCGCCCGTGTTCACGTTCGAACGTTTCTATGGTAACAGTCAAGTCACGGGGACGTCCACACAGGACATAGTATATGAAACGCGTTGGGGGGAGTGTAGACATCTTCCAGGAGTTTCCTCACTCAGGCTTTTGTCTTATTTACTCCAAAGCGAAAGAATAATAAGGATGCAGTGAGAGCACAACTGTTTGTATCTGCTGAGTAATAGATAGTGAACCAGATGCTAAATAGTAAGCTAGATGCTAAAAAGTGAGCTGGTTGCTAAATAGTCAACTGTATTTTGGATAGTGAGCTGGATGCTAAATAGTGAGCTGGATGCTAAATTGTAAGCTGGATGCTAAATAGTGAGCTGGATTCTAAATAGTGAGCTGGATGCTGAATAGTAAACCAGATGCTAAATAGTGAGCTGGATTCTGGATAGTGAGCTGGATGCTTAATAGTGAGCTGGATTCTGGATAGTGAGCTGGATTTTAAATAGTGAGCTGAATGCTAAATAGTGAGCTGGATTTTGGATAGTAAGCTGGATTCTAAATAGTGAGCTGGATTCTTGATATGAAGGTGAATGCTTGATAGTGAGCTGGATGCAAGATACCAAGCTGGATGCTGGATAGTGATTTAGACGCTAGATAGTGCACAGGATTTCGGATAGTCAGCTGGATGCTAAATAGTGAGCTGGATGCTAGTCAGTGAGTTGGATTCTTGATAGGAAGCTGGATGCTGAATAGTGAGCTGGATTTTTTTTGTTAGCGAACTGTATTCTTGTAACCGAACAACGCGGTCGAAACGGTGAGCGATGCAGAACGGCATGTGGACTCCCGTAGATAGCAGAGGCGGGTGAAGACCAGGACGGACCAGATATTCCAGATGTTGTGTCTCAAAACCGCCAAACTGCTGCATCACCTGGCTACAAACAGTAGCGGAAGGCGTTCACCAAAAATAAATAAATATATATATATATATATATATATATATATATATATATATATATATATATATATATATGACAAGCCATGCTGATTACACTGTGGGCTCTTGTATGTACTTGGTAAACCCAACCCAACCCACACACACACACACACACACTTTAATAAGCTAAACTATCAAGTAATGACCTTACACAGGCAGTGCAGGGAAAGTCCAAAATATATTTAACCAATTCACACACACACACAAACATGCAGGTGTTCATACACACTCAATTTAGTCCTGATATCACACACACTTTCTGTATCACTACAATTCTGAGTTGACTTTGGTGTATTAGGTTATGCTAATAATGCTAATAATATAAAGCTATCTTGCCTTTATTGGTCAATGAGGTGGACACTAGATAACAAGCCGGACGCTATTCGCTAAAACCACAATATTTAAACGTCTCTTTTACATGTGCAGCATTTTTAAACCTACTCATTGAGATACGTTTTTTTTTTTTTTTTTGTGCCCAGGCTTAGCGTTTATATCTCACAGCTTCATTACAGAGCATTCAAACATGGCAGGCTCGTCAGGAAGTGGTTTGTTTGAAGTGAGGTGAAGAAATGCCCCGGAAATTCAGCCCGAAAAAACACCTTTACTCATGTAACCGGAGCCTCACTCTCAGGGGTGACTAATTAAATAAAAATGAAGGTAGCACGTTGTTTTTCACCAGTGAGTCACCGATGGATCACGATTCGGTTTTCAGATGACTAAACGGGAATCCGCGAGTCAAAGTAAAAAAAAAAATCACTGCTGTATATTAATCTCGCTCAATGTTTCGAATCCAACGATCAATCCTGAATTGCACGGTGCGGCCCAAAGTATTTTTGGAGACACGAGGGCGTTGGGTCCCAATGTAGGTGAGGTGAGGAAACCTGGGAAACACGGTCACGCTAGCATGAAATTCCTGTGCATCTGAAGATCTGCCCCGTGCATCTGAAGATCTGCTTTTCACAGGTTGGAGAGGTTCTCCTGCATTAGAAGATCTCCTGAAGATCTTTAGAGCTCAAACATCTTATTTGAGCTTAAACACCCCAGGCCTCCTTACCTCACCTACATCAGTTCTAATATATAGTAGAACATCTTCCCAGATGCAAATGGGGACTAATTGTGGGATGGGATGTTCAAAAAGGAGCCAATCTTATACTTTTCTCTGTATAATGTGTGTGTGTGTGTGTGTGTGTGTGTGTGTGTATATCCTATATATTATTTTTTCCTGTTATACCATTAACATAATATATATAAAAAAATTAAAAAAATTATTTAGATAGAATTCTTTCTTCAGGCATTTACTTATTAAAGAAAAGGATCCACCAGGAGAAAGACAACATTCGACGCACAAAAAATCCCCCCCAAAAAAACAACCAAACACACAAAAAATCCCCCCAAAAAACTGATGCTGACTTTATTTTCATTGCTTTCAAAATCAACTGTTCTGATTCACCTAATATCACTGACATTATATTGATACCTAAATCTTGTCAAGTGTACAAGTGTGTGTGTGTGTGTGTGTGTGTGTGTGTGTGTGTGTGTGTGTGTGTGTGTGTGTCACCTTCAGTAAGGAATTTTATGTGCCAAACATGAACTGGGTCTCACATTTGCATAACCCAGATATAGAAATAAGGCCATCTCCATTGCTTTCGTCCCGAACGTCCCCCACTGCACAGGAAACACACACCATAACAAAGCTAGCAGTGGGCCGAGACCTCCTACACGCCTGAGGTACTCGCTAAGGTTACGCTTATCTAAATAATTCCATTATGCATTTATATATCTATATCTCTGTGTGTGTGTTTGACAGAGAGGGTTCTCTCCTCTGGTTATGACTCATTCACAGCTCTTGTGTGTATGTGTGTGTGTGTGTGTGCGCGCATGCTAAACCCCAAACCCACAGTGTTTCTCGGTTGCGCAGGTTGAAATTGTAACCTTTTAATTGGCGATTGTGTGCACTCAGGGCACACACACACACACACACACACATGCGTGCGCACAATAAAAGCGTGTTTGTTTTACGGTTTTCTACATTTGCTTATTTAATGATAATAATGGCATCATTTTCGAGTTTTGGGTGATGGTGGGGGAAAAATGTTTGCGTTGGAAATCTTCAACACGACCTTTGCCGTGACCTTTGATGCGATCGAGACGTCGGGCTGGGATGAATTTCAAGCAGATTTCAAACCACGATTGCAATCAGACTAGCTGTTAGTCACGAAAGGAGATGCAGGGGAGGAGGAGCTCACAGAGGTGTCTACAGTGGGGACATGGTGGGGGTGAAAATTACGATCCGCGTACACGTATTAAATTTGCGAGTGTATTGGAAGAAAAGGATTAATCATAATCATAATAATAATACTTTGTGAAATATCTGGATAATAATGATCTCGATTCCTTCAGTCTGAGCTGTGGATTTTCTAGATTTTTCTAGGTATAGTACCCCTGAAGCAGATATCCCCTGTCCCTCCGACCCGTACCCCAGAGTCTGATCGGAAACTCTAATATTTGTTTCTTTTTGTTGATCATAGATTTAACCTGAAATCTTTCCTTTATTCTTCACAATGCGAACATTTGCAATTACCTTGACATCACGTGACCCTTCGGTTGAGATAATTACATGGCTTCTCATGGCAAACTGGTTGCTCCAGAACTAATTGGCTGCTCTACATCGGCTCTGTACTTGTACTCTGCACAACGACAATAAAGCCGAATCGAATCTAATGTAATTTAGAGGTTACTCAGCAACAGGAGAGAGTATAATTATGAAATCAGACACGGCTTTCGCAAAAATGATTATACAGATTATGTGCTGCTGCTAAATTTATCTTAGAGTTTCCATCCAATCAGATTACAGCTGTCACATAACGTTTTGTCGTAAGGACAGCAGAAATTAACAGCGCTGATTTGTTATATACAAATCTATGTTGCTTGAAGCTGTTACCAATCAGACTGTGATTTGGCCACTCTCAGGCCGTCGAGCAGGCGCAAATCACGTCACACCCTTTGATTGGACGATCAGAGATCGCGCCAATTTGCCGATCTTCATGGAGCTGGCTTTTGTGCACAGGGGCATTGTCATGCTGGAACAGGTTTGTGTCTCGTAGTACGAGGGATGGGAAAGATTTCCAGGAACCTCGTCAGGTTCGACACGTGAGCAATTCGACTCGTCTACCAGGAGCGTCTGGAATACGCCGCGTGTTGGGCGTGACGGGTTCGCACGTTAATCCCGTTGGCACGTTTGCAGCGATTTTTACCAAAAGCAGGGCAGTGCCAGCCATCTCGGGCCTCTTGTCCCAACATGCCATAGCCATGTCGGCCTGCAAGTCCTGCACTTTATACACACCAACCTGCTTTTGTGTTTTTATAGTGAATCTCGAACAACTCAATTTATAATTCATTTATCTAGTTAAAGCTCTTCTTCTCTAGAGCTCCGACCCTTTTGAACACCTTTGGGATGAATTGGAACAGCTCCCCAGGCCTCCTCACTTCCTCACCTACCTGACTTCACTAACACCTTTGC